>NW_028156040.1:215200-217200 GCF_963993115.1 Abramis brama | reverse complement strand
TGGGAGCTCTAGCGCCACCAGGCGCCGAGATACAGTAGTGCACCCCCCTTATTTTTGCACCTAGAGAGCTGAAACTCCGCCCATATACTAATTAGGGGGCGGGGAGTCGATTGCACTTGGTTTGGGAGCTCTAGCGCCACCAGGCGCCGAGATATGGTACTGCACCTAGGGGTTGACTTTCGCAAATCAGGGTTAGGGGTTGGGTTAGGGTTAGGGTTAGGGTTAGGGTGGGTTAGGGTTAGGTTAGGGTTAGGGTTAGGGTTAGGTTAGGGTTAGGGTTAGGGTTAGGGTTAGGGTTAGGGTTAGGGTTAGGGTTAGGGTTAGGGTTAGGTTAGGGTTAGGGTTAGGTTAGGGTTAGGGTTAGGGTTAGGGTTAGGGTTAGGGTTAGGGTTAGGGTTAGGGTTAGGTTAGGGTTAGGTTAGGGTTAGGGTTAGGGTTAGGGTTAGGGTTAGGGTTAGGGTTAGGGTTAGGGTTAGGGTTAGGGTTAGGGTTAGGTTAGGGTTAGGGTTAGGGTTAGGGTTAGGGTTAGGGTTAGGGTTAGGGTTAGGGTTAGGGTTAGGGTTAGGGTTAGGGTTAGGGTTAGGTTAGGGTTAGGGTAGGGTTAGGGTTAGGGTTAGGGTTAGGGTTAGGGTTAGGTGGGTTAGGGTTAGGGTTAGGTTAGGGTTAGGGTTAGGGTTAGGGTTAGGGTTAGGGTAGGTTAGGGTTAGGGTTAGGTTAGGGTTAGGGTTAGGTTAGGTTAGGGTTAGGGTTAGGGTTAGGGTTAGGTTAGGGTTAGGTTAGGGTTAGGTTAGGGTTAGGGTAGGTTAGGTTAGGGTTAGGGTTAGGTTAGGGTTAGGGTTAGGTTAGGTTAGGGTTAGGGTTAGGGTTAGGGTTAGGGTTAGGTTAGGGTTAGGGTTAGGGTTAGGTTAGGGTTAGGTTAGGGTTAGGGTTAGGGTTAGGGTTAGGTTAGGTTAGGGTTAGGGTTAGGGTAGGTTAGGGTTAGGGTTAGGGTTAGGGTTAGGTTTGTTAGGGTTAGGGTTAGGGTTAGGGTTAGGGTTAGGGTTAGGGTTAGGTTAGGGTTAGGGTTAGGGTTAGGGTTAGGGTTAGGGTTAGGGTTAGGTTGGTTAGGGGTTAGGGTTGGGTAGGGTTTGGGTTAGGGTTGGTAGGGGTTAGGGTTAGGGTTGGTTAGGGTTAGGGTTTGGGTTAGGGTGTGGGTTGGGTGGGTTGGGTTTGGTTAGGGTGTTGGTGTTGGGGTTGGGTGGGTTTGGGGTTGGGTGTGGGTGGTTTGGGGTTGGGGTTGGGTTGGTTTGGGTTGGGTGGGTGTGTGGTTGGGGTGGGGTTGGTGGGGTTGGGTGGGTTGTGGTTAGGGGTGGTGTGGGTGTGGGTTTGGGTTGTGGGGTGGGTTGGGGTGGGTGTGGGTTGGGTGTGGGGTGTGGGTTGGTTGGGTTGGGGTTGGGTGTGGGGTTGGGTTGGGTTGGGTTGGGTGTGGTGGGGGTGGTGTGGGTGGGTGGGGTGGGTGTGGGGTGGGGTTGGGTGGGTTGGGTGTGTGGGTGTGGGTGTGGGGTGTGGGGTGGTGTTGGGGTGGTGTGGGTTGGGGTTGTGGTGGGTGGGTGGGTGTGTGGGTTGGGGTGGGTGGTGGGTGGTGTGGGTGTGGGGTGTGGGGTGGGGTGTGGGGTGGGTGGGGTGGGTGGTTGGGTGGGTTGGTGTGGGTGGTGGGTGGTGGGTTGGGGTGGTGGGTGGTGTGGTGGGTGGTGGGGTGTGGGGTGGTGGGTGGTGGGTGGGTGTGGGGTGGGTGGGTGGGGTGGTGGGTGGGGTGTGGGTGGTGGTGGGTGGTGGGTGGGGTGGTGGGTGGGTGGTGGGGGTGGGTGGGTGGTGGGTGGGGTGTGGGTGGGTGGGGTGTGGGGTGGGGTGGTGGTGGGGTGTGGGTGGGTGGTGGGGTGGTGGTGGGGTGGGGTGGTGGTGGGTGGGTGGGTGGGTGGGGTGGGTGGGGTGGGTGGTGGGGTGGGTGGTGGTGTGGTGGG
>NW_028156040.1:40200-207700 GCF_963993115.1 Abramis brama | reverse complement strand
AAGTCAACCCCTAACCCTGATTTGGGAAAGTCAACCCCTAACCCTGATTTGGGAAAGTCAACCCCTAACCCTGATTTGGGAAAGTCAACCCCTAACCCTGATTTGCGAAAGTCAACCCTAACCCTGATTTGGGAAAGTCAACCCCTAACCCTGATTTGCGAAAGTCAACCCCTAGTTGCAGTACCATATCTCGGCGCCTGGTGGCGCTAGAGCTCCCAAACCAAGTGCAATCGACTCCCCGCCCCCTAATTAGTATATGGGCGGAGTTTCAGCTCTATAGGTGCAATAATAAGGGGGGTGACACTACTGTATCTCGACACCTGGTGGCGCTAGAGCTCCCAAACCAAGTGCAATCGACTCCCCGCCCCCTAATTAGTATATGGGCGGAGTTTCAGCTCTATAGGTGCAATAATAAGGGGGGTGACACTACTGTATCTCGACACCTGGTGGCGCTAGAGCTCCCAAACCACGTGCAATCGACTCCCCGCCCCCTAATTAGTATATGGGCGGAGTTTCGGCCCTCTAGGACCTATAGAACCCGAGATATGGGGGGGGGGTGACAAAACTAGGGGGTGACAGATTCGTTTTTATCCCTATAACCTAACCCTAACCCTAACCCTAACCCTAACCCTAACCCTAACCCTAACCCTAACCCTAACTAACCCTAACCCTAACCTAACCCTAACCCTAACCCTAACCCTAACCCTAACCCTAACCCTAACCCTAACCCTAACCCAGTCTACCCGAGAGGCCTCAATGAGGTTTAAATTTTTCTCTCTCCCCAACGCTCTTCCGTTATTTTTGGGACAGTGGTGTAGACCAAAAACTCCTCTTTGAATGGCCACCCACATCTCATTACTAACACCTACCCGTCAATAACCCCTCATAAACTACACCGGACACAAAAAGCCCTATTTTTCAGGACCCTTATATAACCTACCACACTAAAACCTACCCCGCTCACCTGTTAATCGGGTTTGGACGGCCCTCGGTCGCCTACCCCGACCGTTTTCAGCCCTCTCTGGTCGACCCCGGCCAGAAGGTTAAAAACATACAAACAAAAATATCAATTACTCCATTTTCTACACTAAAATCTACCCCCACTTACCTGTTGATGCGGTCTGGACGGCCCTCTGTCGCCTACCCCGACTGTTGTCAGCCCTCTCTGGTCGACCCCTGCAAGAAGGTTTAAAAACAAACAAACAAAAATATCAATTACTCCATTATCTACACTAAAATCTACCCCCACTTACCTGTTGATGCGGTCTGGACGGCCCTCCGTCGCCTACCCCGACTGTTGTTAGCCCTCTCTGGTCGACCCCTGCAAGAAGGTTTAAAAACAAGCAAACAAAAATATCAATTACTCCATTATCTACACTAAAATCTACCCCCACTTACCTGTTGATGCGGTCTGGACGGCCCTCCGTCGCCTACCCCGACTGTTGTTAGCCCTCTCTGGTCGACCCCTGCAAGAAGGTTTAAAAACAAACAAACAAAAATATCAATTACTCCATTTTCTATACTAAAATCTACCCCCACTTACCTGTTGATGCGGTCTGGACGGCCCTCCGTCGCCTACCCCGACTGTTGTTGGCCCTCTCTGGTCGACCCCTGGAAAAATATTAAAAACAAACAAACAAAATAGGGGTCATCTCATCATTTTTTACACTCATTATGGCACAACACAACCATATGGACAATAAAATATAAATATACACACGTGTGTGGGCAGACATATAAAACAGATATTATGAGACGGGTTATAGGTGTTAGCATTTTAATAATTATTATTATAATAATAATTATTATTATTATTATTATTGTTATATTTGCCACTAATATTATACACAGATTTACGTATTTGTCAAGTGGACATTGTAGTGGGACGTTGGAGCACGGCATCGTTCCCTTTCTTTGCCTTGGGTAACCTTTAGTGGTCAGCAGAAAGTGGGCCAGTGCACAGCCATTTCTGGGACCTTAGGGTCCCAGATCTTGGATTTCTCATTCCCCTAACTCTAACCCTAACCCTAACCCTAACCCTAACCCTAACCCTAACCAAGCCCGTGCCACCGCCTCTGAGCTTTTGGATTGCCCCTCGTCTGGATTGGATTGTGTGTGATGTCTGTGAGTGTATGTGTATGATTATTGAATATTAAAATTAAAAACAAATTTATTGATAGTGAAAAAACTATTTATGAAGCACCATACAGTGCTGAAAGGTATTTAGTAGTGGGAGGGGCACCCCGCCCTCTACCACTATAAAGTCCAGAGGGACCACGCCCTCAAGCACTCTGTAGTTGCAGAGGGAACAGAGACAGTTGTCATTTCAATTCGCCTGATGAGAACCTTGGGAAAGTTCGAAACGCGTCGCGAGAGTGCCTGAATGACACAAAACCGTAAAAATGAGTACAGCTGCCATCATTTTGAAGGTGGGTGATGTAGCAGAGCTTTGGAAAATTTTCTCTTCGCCCATACAGGCGTCGAGTTGGTTAAAATGGCCGCCATCATTGTTGTGGGTGATGTTGCAGAGCCACATAATTTTTTCTCCGTCCACTGTGACGTCGAGCGTCTCCTCATGTCCATACAGACGTGAGTTATATGCCCCTCACCACATCTAACTAAAACCTACCATGAGTTTTTTTATTAAATTAAACCCTTGTTGGTATAAACCACGGCAATATAGCCCGTTTGATTTGAACCCTGGCGATTTTAGCCCTCTATTTTTTTATTTAATAATTATATATGTATCTCTCTAGGGTGTGACCATTCTCCTTTCTGGGCCTGTGGTGTCCTTTAGTGGTCAGTAGAAAGTGGGCCAGTGCACAGCCATTTCTGGGGCCTTCGGGCCCTAGATCTTGGATTTTTCATTCCCCTAACCCTAACCCTAACCCTAACTCTAACCCTAACCCTAACCCTAACCCTAACCCTAACCTTTAGTGGTCAGCAGAAAGTGGGCCAGTGCACAGCCATTTCTGGGACCTTAGGGTCCCAGATCTTGGATTTCTCATTCCCCTAACCCACACTAAATTCTACCCCCACTTACCTGTTGATGCGGTCTGGACGGCCCTCCGTCGCCTACCCCGACTGTTGTTAGCCCTCTCTGGTCGACCCCTGCAAGAAGGTTTAAAAACAAACAAACAAAAATATCAATTACTCCATTATCTACACTAAAATCTACCCCCACTTACCTGTTGATGCGGTCTGGACGGCCCTCCGTCGCCTACCCCGACTGTTGTTAGCCCTCTCTGGTCGACCCCTGCAAGAAGGTTTAAAAACAAACAAACAAAAATATCAATTACTCCATTATCTACACTAAATTCTACCCCCACTTACCTGTTGATGCGGTCTGGACGGCCCTCCGTCGCCTACCCCGACTGTTGTTAGCCCTCTCTGGTCGACCCCTGGAAAAATATTAAAAACAAACAAACAAAATAGGGGTCATCTCATCATTTTTTACACTCATTATGGCACAACACAACCATATGGACAATAAAATATAAATATACACACGTGTGTGGGCAGACATATAAAACAGATATTATGAGACGGGTTATAGGTGTTAGCATTTTAATAATTATTATTATTATAATAATAATAATTATTATTATTATTATTATTGTTATATTTGCCACTAATATTATACACAGATTTACGTATTTGTCAAGTGGACATTGTAGTGGGACGTTGGAGCACGGCATCGTTCCCTTTCTTTGCCTTGGGTAACCTTTAGTGGTCAGCAGAAAGTGGGCCAGTGCACAGCCATTTCTGGGACCTTAGGGTCCCAGATCTTGGATTTCTCATTCCCCTAACCAAGCCCGCGCCACTGCCTCTGAGCTTTTGGAGAGCCCTGGGTTGAGACGGGGTTCGTTCTGTGTATCTATTGTCTCTCAGGTCTCTATTTGATCAACTTAATGAAATAATACACCAAACATTATATATTCACATTATACACTCACTTATGGATATTTTATCCTATTGGAAGAGCGTTTAGATTTTAGAAACACACATGGGACAGCTAAAAACATAAATAATAGAGATATATACATAGGTATATGTGTTTATACACCTATTTCATAATTGACAAACATATAGTTCAGCTTTATATATTTTTCTTATACCCTTCAGGATATAATAGGACCATATATACATATGGACAAAATTACAAATCATTCTTTTTCCCTCAAAAACATAAAGCTATGTCGTCCCTTGCAAAACGATGTCGTCACGGACCGAAACGATGTCGTCCCAGATCAAAACGATGTCTGAGGAAGGGGTCGGTCTGGGTTCCTGTGTGTGTGGAGCCGAGAACTGACTGCTGATAGTTGTAGTTTTGTTGGTGAAGAAGTTCGCAAAATCGTCAGCAGTTACGGAGGAGGTGGGTGGTGGTGGAGGTGGACAGAGGAGAGAGTTGAATGTCTTGAAAAGTACTCGTGTGTTGGAGGAGCTGTTGATCTTGTTGTGGAAGTATGAAGATTTTGCTGCATGAACATCTACAGAAAAGGAAGAGAGGAGAGATTGATACATACCCAGGTCAGATGCGTCTTTTGATTTGCGCCATTTCCTCTCCGCTGCCCTGAGTTCAGTCCGGTGTTCACGAAGAACCTCAGATAACCAGGGGTTGGAGGGAGTAGCGCGTGCTGGCCTGGAGGAGAGAGGGCAGATAGTGTCTAGAGAAGAGGTTATAGTGGAGCATAAGGTATCCGTTGCGGTATTCACATCCAGAGATGAGAATTGTGAGGGTGGGGGAAGAGAAGATGACACGGCAGAGGAAAGGTGTGAGGGAGAGAGTGAGCGCAGGTTTCGCCTGAAAGTGACTGGAGGTGGGGTTGGAGGTGCAGGGGTAGAGAGTTGTAGACTGAAAGTAATGAGGAAATGATCTGAAACATGGAGAGGTCTCACCAAGATGTTCTCTGTGGTGCAGTTGCGTGTGTAAACCAGGTCCAGTTGGTTGCCTGATTTGTGAGTACCTGTGGTGATGAGTCGTGTGAGATCGAAGGAGGCTAGGAGGGAGATGAAGTCTGCTGCATGCGGCTTTTCGAGATGGATGTTGAAGTCACCGAAGACTAGGAGTGGGGTGCCGTCCTCAGGGAAAGTGGACAGCAGCACATCCAGCTCATCCACAAAGTTACCCAGCTGACCTGGGGGACGATAAATGACTACAATATGGATCTTAATGGGAGTTGTAAGTGTAATAGCATGATATTCAAATGAGTTGTTGTTGCATAGAGAAGAGAGCGTGGAGTATTTGTAATTGTTAGAAACGAGGAGCCCTGTACCCCCACCCCTCCCAGACTGGCGAGGGGAGTGAGAGAAGGAGAAATTGTTAGAGAGAGCAGCGGGGGTTGCTGAGTCTTCTGGCCGGATCCAGGTCTCAGTCAAGCCTAAGATATTAAGAGAAGAATGAGATGCAAAGGCTGGAATGAAGTCAGCTTTATTGACTGCTGACTGACAATTCCATAGACCCACGGAAAGAGAGAGAGGAGTGTGTGAGGATGAGAGAATGGGACGCAGATTGGCAGTATTGCGCTGCCTTTTGCACGTGATGAAAGGGCGTTGCCGAGAGATAACAGGAATGTATTGAAGGCACATGTTGATTAAGGTGAACAATAAGATAAAAAGAGTGAAGGAAAAGGGAAAAGGAGATACTTAAGTGCCTTTCTGGTGTCCTTGCTCAGTGGAGTCGCGCAGGTAGAGTCGCTGGTCTTTACCCGAGTCGGTCTTCACACGAGGAGGCTGAACACGAGAGCTGAACGCTTCCGCTGACGCTTCCGCGACAGCGCGCAAATTACACAGATATACAGATAATGCTTTCACCGCTTGAGTGAGTACAGATGCTGTTTCTCTCGGGCAATTAAGTCTGAATAGCGTGAGAATGCGCTGAATCGAAACTCTTCAATAGCAAAGGCTTAAGTGCAAACTAGAAAGCAATATTAATTTTCACTCGCGGCTTCTGTTTAATGTAGCAGCGCGTCTAATTAAAATACAGAATTATGTGAAACTAAAAATACAAAATGAACAGAGAATCGAAGAAGGGCTTACCTGGACTAAAATACAGCACTAAAATAACAGAACAACAGAGAAATCCAGAAAAACACACTTGCGCGCTCTTGCCGTGTCTCTTATGATGAACGCTGGTCCGGAGGAAAATAATTCCGGACTGGTCCGGAGGAAAATAATGTCGTCGTGGAAATAATTCACAAACATACATCAAACAGCATTTTCTGTCCCAACTTATATATTTCCTACATCCTTTGAAATGTATTAGGCCCATATCTACATATGGATAAAATTAAAACTCATAATTTTACCTTAAAAACGTCTTGTGGATAAAACGATGTCGTCCCAGATCAAAACGATGTCGTCCCGGAACAAAACGATGTCGTCATGGAAGCGAGATCCAAAACACACACTTTACAACCTTTTCTGCCCCAACTCTTTTTATGAAAGTTGTTTACTTTATATTTTAGTCATAAAACCCTTTTTTTAGGAATTTTTTACTCATATTAATGACTATGTTTGACTAATTATAGTTCCTTACCATTTTCAGTGGGTATGACGTCATCCAGTATCGACGCACACCCTTGAACGAAACTAACTATTTTCTTACCATAATCAGGAAATAAATCTACCAACACAATTATACACTTTACTATATGAAGTTTTACTTACCTTTCGCGGTCCAGTTTGGAAGCTATTTCAATTAGAAGGACTATAAATCCACATATGGATAACTATTTTTTTCTAGAGCTAGTCTATATAAGGGGGCGCGCATTCGAGCGCGCTCTCATTTCATGCTCTCAATAGACAGCAACTGGTCGCAGCCTTTTCGCTCCTCCACGCCTTAACAAAGAGTTCATCACCTTGTTAATTTCATTGTAGAAAATATATCGGTATATATAAATATATATATTGTATTCTATACATATTATAGTTTATAAATATATATTATATATCATATATACTGTATATATATTTCTTACATTTTTCATAAAAGTTTTTTTTCTCAAAGTTCAAGTCAGCCTGAAGAAGGTAATATTTATTTACCGAAACGTCGCGAAAGACTTGAAAAAATCAAAAATCAAAAAATCAAAAATAAATGTGTTCATGTTTATTGTTGTTTTTTGTTCTATTCTTGTTCAATAAAAATCTATAAAAACCCAACAAAAAAATCATAAAAATACCAAAAAAGTTTCAAAAAAATATACACACACAGTTCTGACATTATGGACAATTTACGTGGTAGACCAAGACAGAGAACCACACCACGTCCAAAAATTAGACACACAAGTGTTACACCAGATTATAAATATTTTAATTTCACACCAAGTAACACTTCAGCACGCCACCGTGCCAAGGAGCAGAGTTTCCCATACAGGAGACAAAGAAATACAGCTCCACAGTCCCGCCCTGTAAAATACAGGAATAACACAAACATTCAGAAACGTCAAAACAGGGAATTTAACAGATCCACTCACAGGGAGGTGTCCAGGCCTGGACCCTCCCAACGTTTCCCTGCACCACAAAATGACCGTTATGAGAAGGTAGCAGATCCATACAGATCTCCCTATCATAAGAGTCATTTTGGGCCAGTCGCAGGCCCATACAGGCCTCCTGGTAAAAACACAAAGGGTAAAAAAAGCCAAAAGAGAGCAATCAGAGAAACACGTCCCCGTCAGGACGATAGGGTGGTACACAAACGCGCTCGGCGTGAATATTTATATGAAGGTGCAGACATTGAGGACGAGGATGGCTTTCCTCTCCCACAACACCTGGAGTACCGACGCACCATACCATCCTTTCGTAACAACTACACACACATCCCCTCCAATCAGAGACCCAGAACGGTTTCTTTCAACTTTAATGGAGGAGGACAGAGGGACGTGAATCCTTCTATAGGCAACACTTACCCGCACTTCACGAACTGGGGCGGTTACCAGCAACGTCGCACTCCTCCTATAATCAGTACAAGGGCGAGACCTGCAATAGAAAACGAAAACCGTTTTAGACAAAATCCAGATTTCACACCGGCACCGCCTCAACTCAAAACGACAATCAAATTATTCTATGATCTGATCCGCCAGGTACACCATCTAGAAAGAGTTACCACGCAGGTTCAGAATAACCAGCCGGTCACGTTTAAAAGACTCACTGACCTCCTGATAGAGACGGTGAGACCAGCCTTTCCGAATGACCGAGTTACACAGTTGCTACAGGACAACGCAAAAAACTGGTCCTACACTACACAACTGCTTCTCGAGCGACATTACGAATCAATGATTGATGCAACCATACAGAGCATACGTGCCCAGACCAATCAAGCCGATTGGCCTGAAGCATTTGAGGTGGCGTCACACTGGGCGGACAGAAATTATAGAAGTAGAATTAGTGCAGAGGCCATTGCACAGGCAGAGGCCCTGATTACGGCAGAGATCCCGATTGGTGTGAGCACGACGACACAGAAAGCCCCCACAGAGACAAGGGGGACCGCACTCCCTCGAACTTACGCTACTGTCGTCGCCTCCACCAGCCGAACCGCCACACAGGCCCCTGCACCTCGGCCGACCGAACCTCCTGCCAACACCGCTCCTGTAAGACAAACAGTCAGTCAAAAACACATAGAGATACAAACTTCTCCAACACTCTGTTTACCAGAAAAAGCAGGCACTAGTTCTCCTCCACATAGAGGAGATTGGTCCTTTGAGGAGGAAGTACCTCCACAGGACCTACCAGAGTCCCTTCTGCCCATACAGGCGGAAGCGCCGCAGCCCTGCGAACAGAGAAAGAGAACACATAAGAGCCGCCATATAAATCCAGGAGCGGAACCCTCTTTAACGGTCCCTCCACCCCAGAGCCGCCCGGAGACACCGAGGCCGGAAATCTCTGTCGCGGCCCCTGTAGCTCAGAGCCGCCCTGTGACACCAGTGTCGGAAATCTCTGTTTTAGTTCCTCTTCCTCAGGAGGAAGCGCCACAGGTCAATGACAGGGTACCCACCCCACAGGTGGCAGTGGCAACACCAGAGCCTATTGGTGCCCCAAACAGCTCTCCTGTGTCAGAGACGGAACACAGATTGTTCCCATTTCCCCCAATGTCGACTCCAATCGCTTACTCAGATCATAGCAGCTTTCTTTTTTCTGACGACTCACCCACTCCGGTAAAACCACCTTCACCGCTCTCTGAGTTCCTTCGGGAGTTTGACCCGATACAGCCAGAGGGAGACATGGGGGTAGAACAGGGTGAACCGAGCGTCCCTAAAACCGCACCATCTCTCGGCGTTCTCGCACCTGGGGAAGACACAAACGTAAATGAACCCCTAATGATTGACAGCCCATCTTCTGGCTCTCTTAACCGCCCTTTACGCCACATTAACACCACAAGGAAACACGTAGATTGGAGCCTTACGTTAAAAAAGAGAGTAGTCATCATTGGGGACTCAAATCTGTCCAGACTTCCTCATTACGAGGAACCCGATCTCCAAGTGGACAGCTTCCCCGGTGCTAAATTCCAGCATGCATGTAATCTGTTGGAAAAAGCCACAGTGGCCAGAGTACCGGAAAAGATCGTTCTGTCATTTGGCCTTAACAACCGAAAACAGAGATATAGAATGACGGCCATAACAGAAATACAGAAAACATACAAAATAGCAAAGAGGATTCTGCCACAGACAGAAATTATTGTGCCCCTTATCAATTTTTCGAGAGTGCTACCGCAAGCAGAGCAGGATATGCTAGAGCATATCAACAGCTTTATCAAAAAGAATCTGTCCTTCATCCCTCTGCTGGCAGCCACACACTTCCACGTGGAGAAGGATGGGCTCCACTGGAGACCGACAACGGCCAAAGCACTCCTCACGCATTGGGCTTCTCATTTAAACTTGTAGACCCCGACAACCCAAAATGCGGTTCCCGTAAACTCATCATAAATCTGTCAAAGTCCTTTGTTTTATCAAAAGAACAGACCTCAGTCCTCAAAAGGGGCCTTTCTTACATCCCCACCCCATCGAGCTGTAGAAAGAAAGAACTTTTAGCGGACATGCAAGCGTACCACCGCAGGCTCAAACTCGAGACATTTTTTGAGGGCAAGAAAAGCCAAAAAGCGAAGGTACCGTTCACTCATCCCTCTGACTGGGAGCCCGCTTTGTCCAGCCTGCCGAAAGAAATAGAGAAGGTCATAAGAGCGGACAATTTTGCGTTCAAAAAGCTACACTGGGGCCTGGGGGTGAAGCCCAATCTAACACCGAGCGAAAGAAAAGCTCTGAAAGAATTGTATAACAATACGGACATAGTAATTAAGCCAGCCGACAAGGGTAACGCCACAGTCATTTTAGACAGAGCACAATACCTCGGTGAGGGACTGAGACAACTGTCTGTCGCAGAGCACTATCGTCCTCTTGAGGGGCCCATCTACACAGACACTATAAAAGAGGTGGAGGAAATTTTAGATGACATGTGTTCAAAAAAGATTATCAGCGCGAAACAAAAAGAGTATCTCGTGGGTGAAGGCCCACCTCGAGCCAGAAGGTTTTACTTGTTGCCGAAGATCCACAAAGAGCCAGAAAAGTGGAGCGTTCCGTTTGAGGTCCCACCAGGTAGACCCATCGTCTCCGACTGCAACAGCGAGACATACTTCACGGCCGAGTACTTGGAACACTTCCTCAATCCTCTCTCCACCAGACATCCAAGCTACCTAAAAGGCACGTACGATTTCATTGCAAAAATTAGTCAACTCAAAATCCCACAAAACGCATTGTTATTTACAATTGACATAGATAGTTTATACACCAATATTGATACCCCGACTGGCTTAAAAGCAGTTAGAAAATTTATGTCCAAATATCCTGATCCCCTTAGACCGGACGAGCATCTCCTTCAACTTTTGGAGATAAATCTGACTAAAAACGACTTTGAGTTTGACACTAAATTTTACTTACAAGTAAAGGGGACAGCCATGGGGAAGAAGTTCGCCCCCTCGTACGCGAACATTTTTATGGCAGACTGGGAGCAAACGGCTCTCGCAGGCTCTGCCAAAAAACCCTTCGCGTACTATAGGTTCTTGGATGACATCTGGGGTGTCTGGACCCACTCTGAGGACGATTTCCTCACTTTCATCGCTCACCTTAATTCACACCAGGCATCTATAAAGGTCAAATATAACACGGACAGGTCAGAGGTCAATTTTTTGGACGTGGTCTCATACAAGGGACCCAAGTTTGAACAAACAAGACAGCTAGATTTCAGGGTTTACTTCAAGGACACAGATACGCATTCTTTACTTCATAGAGACAGTTTTCACCCAAGACACACCTTCAAAGGAATCATTAAGTCACAGCTCCTCAGATTCAAAAGAATCTGCTCACAGCCATCGTCCTTTGTGGAGGCCACGCGCATCCTCTTCCGGGCTCTCCGTGGGCGTGGTTACAGCAGAGCATTCCTGAGAAAGATTCTGAAAACATTTGACAAGCCAAAAAGCCCACCCAGAGCAGAAGGGCAGATTAGAGATAAAATCATCCCGCTCACTGCCCTCTACTCCAAACAATGCGTATCCCTTAATTCGGCCATCAAAGAAAACTTTTTGAAGTTCCTTGAACCTACTAGCTTTCTCAAACATCACAGGCCCATTGCAGCATATAAGCGTAACGAAAACTTACACGACACTTTGGTCTACAGCAAGATACGCACACCGGCCCCCATTGGCCGGATCGGCCGCTGCAAGTATTTTGTTCAAAAAAAGTGGGTAATGAGCAGATTTAACAAAAAGATATTTAAAATCCCCCGACCTCTGACCCACGAAGCTGTGAACTGCATTTATTTGGCCTTTTGCACAAGATGCCGCAGACAATACGTGGGTCAGACGAAAAATGAACTGAGGGTCAGAGCCTATCAACATGCACACAATATTATGCATAAAGTTGAGAAGCGACGACACCTAGTGCAACACTTCCTGACCCACGGTCTGTCTGCATTCAAAGTCACCTGTCTCCAATCAAATCCAGCGTGGTCTCTAAAAGAAAGACTCAAGGCCGAGAGCATTTGGATCAAAAGATTGGACACAGTCTACCCGAGAGGCCTCAATGAGGTTTAAATTTTTCTCTCTCCCCAACGCTCTTCCGTTATTTTTGGGACAGTGGTGTAGACCAAAAACTCCTCTTTGAATGGCCACCCACATCTCATTACTAACACCTACCCGTCAATAACCCCTCATAAACTACACCGGACACAAAAAGCCCTATTTTTCAGGACCCTTATATAACCTACCACACTAAAACCTACCCCGCTCACCTGTTAATCGGGTTTGGACGGCCCTCGGTCGCCTACCCCGACCGTTTTCAGCCCTCTCTGGTCGACCCCGGCCAGAAGGTTAAAAACATACAAACAAAAATATCAATTACTCCATTTTCTACACTAAAATCTACCCCCACTTACCTGTTGATGCGGTCTGGACGGCCCTCTGTCGCCTACCCCGACTGTTGTTAGCCCTCTCTGGTCGACCCCTGCAAGAAGGTTTAAAAACAAGCAAACAAAAATATCAATTACTCCATTTTCTACACTAAAATCTACCCCCACTTACCTGTTGATGCGGTCTGGACGGCCCTCTGTCGCCTACCCCGACTGTTGTTAGCCCTCTCTGGTCGACCCCTGCAAGAAGGTTTAAAAACAAGCAAACAAAAATATCAATTACTCCATTATCTACACTAAAATCTACCCCCACTACCTGTTGATGCGGTCTGGACGGCCCTCTGTCGCCTACCCCGACTGTTGTTAGCCCTCTCTGGTCGACCCCTGCAAGAAGGTTTAAAAACAAGCAAACAAAAATATCAATTACTCCATTTTCTACACTAAAATCTACCCCCACTTACCTGTTGATGCGGTCTGGACGGCCCTCTGTCGCCTACCCCGACTGTTGTTAGCCCTCTCTGGTCGACCCCTGCAAGAAGGTTTAAAAACAAGCAAACAAAAATATCAATTACTCCATTATCTACACTAAAATCTACCCCCACTACCTGTTGATGCGGTCTGGACGGCCCTCCGTCGCCTACCCCGACTGTTGTTAGCCCTCTCTGGTCGACCCCTGCAAGAAGGTTTAAAAACAAACAAACAAAAATATCAATTACTCCATTATCTACACTAAAATCTACCCCCACTTACCTGTTGATGCGGTCTGGACGGCCCTCCGTCGCCTACCCCGACTGTTGTTAGCCCTCTCTGGTCGACCCCTGCAAGAAGGTTTAAAAACAAACAAACAAAAATATCAATTACTCCATTATCTACACTAAATTCTACCCCCACTTACCTGTTGATGCGGTCTGGACGGCCCTCCGTCGCCTACCCCGACTGTTGTTAGCCCTCTCTGGTCGACCCCTGCAAGAAGGTTTAAAAACAAACAAACAAAAATATCAATTACTCCATTTTCTATACTAAAATCTACCCCCACTTACCTGTTGATGCGGTCTGGACGGCCCTCCGTCGCCTACCCCGACTGTTGTTGGCCCTCTCTGGTCGACCCCTGGAAAAATATTAAAAACAAACAAACAAAATAGGGGTCATCTCATCATTTTTTACACTCATTATGGCACAACACAACCATATGGACAATAAAATATAAATATACACACGTGTGTGGGCGGACATATAAAACAGATATTATGAGACGGGTTATAGGTGTTAGCATTTTAATAATTATTATTATTATAATAATAATTATTAGGGGCCAAGCCCCGAAGGGGCTATGGCACCTATTGTATCTGTTAGTTTTCTTATTATTAGGGGCCAAGCCCCGAAGGGGCTATGGCACCTATTGTATCTGTTAGTTTTCTTATTATTATTATTATTATTATTCTTCTTCCTCCTCTTGAAGTCTATGGCAGCCCTATGAACCATACATAGGAAAATGATGAAATTTGGCACACTTGTAGTGATGGTAATGAAAAGTAATTGTAGCAATTTTTGAGTCTCTAGGTCCAACTCTATAGCGCCACCAGCAGTTCAAAAATTCAACATTGAAATGGTTATAACTTTTGAACCCTTTGATCTAGAAAAATGAAACTTAGTACACCTGATTCATCTCATCATGCTGATTAGAACCAATATCTTACATTAAGACTCCGCCCATTACAGTAGTGGCCATTTTGAAAAGTACAGTATGCAGTTTTTTTGCTACTCCTCCTTCAAAATTGGTCTAATTTTGTCCAAACATGTACTCAAATGATCTTCGGACTGAGCCGCATAAAAGTACTGTCCCCGATTTTTTTTATTCTTCTCTGATCAAAAGTTATGACGTCGCAAACTTAACGAGGTCGACCCAAAATTGGTTCAGAAGCTATAGCTCGGCCAAACTTTGATCAATCGAAACGAAAATTGGTACACTTCATCGGAAGCATGATCTGAGGTTCCATGCCAAAGTTGGGAACAGCGCCACCTACGGGTCATGAGATATGGAAAATGCATATTTTGGCCAATAACTTATGAACAGTTTGTCAGAAAATTATAAACTTGGTGTCTATCGATTCCTTGGGTCATGACAAATCCGTGGATATCGATTTTGCCATGATGGGATGTACCACGTGTCCGCCATTTTGAATGATGTCATAATTTGCAATATCTTTTAAACTATTTGAAATTTCTTCACCAAATTTGGTATGGATCATCATTAGCATGGCCCGAAGGTACCTGAGAAATTTGATCACAGCGCCACCTAGTGTTCCAGAGATATCATTGTTTTTTGAAAAAACGCTTATAACTTTTGCTAACATTGCTTGAAATTTGATTTCTTTATGTCAATATATTCCTTGGCTTATGCCGATTTCAACGATATCTCATATGTTATTTATCAACAATGTGACTGGCCGCCATATTGGAGTGAATGTAAAACAGTTTTTTCGCTACTCCTCCTTCAAAATTGGTCTAATTTTGTCCAAACATGTACTCAAATGATCTTCGGACTGAGCCGCATAAAAGTACTGTCCCCGATTTTTTTGCTATACTGGAAAAAAAAAGTTATGATGTCGCAAACTTAATGAGGTCAACCCATAATTGGTTCAGAGGCTGTAACTTGTGAACAGTTTGTCACAAAATCATAAAATTGGTGTCTATCGATTCCTTGCGTCATGTCGAATCTGAGGATATCTATTTTGCCAGCATTGGATGTACCACATCATAAGCTATATTAGCATTAAGTTAGCTTAGCATGCTAATCTCGTTAACATGATTTTGTGTGCTCATTCACACACTGAAGCCTCTCCTCTGCAGCTTTGTAAAACATGTCCTCTGGGTGGCGCAAGTGGTTCAACCATGCGTCATGAATCCCGAACCATTGTGGTCGTGGGTTCGAGACCAGTGTGGGGCGACTTTGAAATTGTGTATAAAATAATAATTTAAATTCCTTCCGGCTCTGCACTGCTGTTGGTGCTTAAATGCTAGCTGTGCTGCTGTAATTGATGTGCTTACTGTGCTTGATGTACATTAAATTTCTGATGTTTTGCTCTTCTGGCTCCGCATTGCGCTACAGCGGCTGTTGCTTGCTCTGCCTTGCAGGGCTTGGCCCCGTATTGCTGCTTGCAGCTATATTTATTATTATTATTATTATTATTGTTATATTTGCCACTAATATTATACACAGATTTACGTATTTGTCAAGTGGACATTGTAGTGGGACGTTGGAGCACGGCATCGTTCCCTTTCTTTGCCTTGGGTAACCTTTAGTGGTCAGCAGAAAGTGGGCCAGTGCACAGCCATTTCTGGGACCTTAGGGTCCCAGATCTTGGATTTTTCATTCCCCTAACTTTCAAACAATATAAATCAACACCTAACTAGAGTATTAAATATGAGTAATATAATACATTATATAATCAGATATGTATGTATGTTGACTAAAGTGTTTCTCGTACAGTATATTGAAATGTTTTATATTGATTGTCTGTACTGAGACTGAATAGAAGATCTTGGCACCCAAAGCTCCCAATGACTGCTTCTAGTCTGCACGTTTCATTCTATCAATGCCCTACAATTGCAATAGTATATTCCCAAGAATGATGCCATAATCACAGTTTCTAATTTATTTCCCAGATCACATTCAGGCGGGTTTTTTATATCTCATAATTATGATGTGCTTTAGCAGAGCCCAGTGCTCAAGCCCCTTCATATCGGACAGCACGGCAAATGTGTCTACAATTATATGGACCGGTGAACTTGTGAAACTATATTTTACAAAAAGATACATTTTTCATTAACCTCACCCTACAACTACCCAGCCTTGACCTAACCATAACCTACATGCCATTCCGGTTTGTCAAATCAATGACATACAATGATGTGTTTTGAACATGTTATGCAAGATGAGCAACATTGTTTCACTGGATTTTCTGTCCGCACCCAATGCGTTAGTTATGACAATTCAGAGCAGGAACTCAATTCCTGAAAAAGTCCCTCCCAATTTTTGGACAGGCTGTTTGCAAAACAGAAACACTTGCATGACTTTGATTTTCTAACATTTAAAAACACACAACAGTAATGTGCTGGGGAAATCACTTCTCATGCAGCACAGGCAATCTGTCAAAGCACCTAACACACATGAAAATAAATGCTTATGATATTTTTGAAGCATAATATTAAGTGCTCTTGTACTGCAGAAAGGCATGTCTGTCACTCAAAGCTGAAAGTGAAACCGTGATGCTTAAGTGCTGACGTATTAGAAGATGGCGACAGGCCTCCACCATGTTGGGTGTGGTACCAGCTGTGCCATTGGCTGTTCTTAGGGACAGTACGCAGCTGATGGGCATATAAAGACTGATGAGACTAAGAGACTGTTCACTCAGAAGAGATTTGGCAAAATAAAGACAACAGAAAAAAACAGTACGGAAAAACTGGAAAGAATCCTATCACAGGAGCAGAGGCGAGACATTAGAAGGAAGAATAAAACAAAAACTGGGGTTAGCCAGTTGAGCTATTGAGGCCTTTTACTCAGAGAAGTTTGAAGTATAACATTATGGAAGCAGAGACTCTTGTCAGAAGTGACTGGAATGGTGAAATCTGTAACCTTCGCTTCAGAACACATCGCAGGAATGCATGGATAGAGGCTTTTGAGAGATATTATGTAGAGTTAAGGGTTACAAGAAATCCCATTCAAGATGCCTTGCAACTGGTCATAGAGAACCCAGAGGACCCATTGAGAAGGAACCAAACCAGAAAGCACCTAACAGTTAACTTTTACCATTCTGGAGCTGTAATGGTCCAGGGAGCACGACCAGTGCTCACAACCTTTGAAAATCAGATCTTTGATGAATTAAGAGGAATGGTTGAGCAAACAGCTCAGCAAATTCAAAATGAATAATTAAAATAAAATAAAGAGAGAGAGAGAGAGAGAGAGAGAGAGAGAGAGAGAGAGAGAGACATCATTTCTTCTTCCTGGTGAAGACTTCCACCCAGAGACCATCTACAGAGTCAAAGCTGAGATCTCCAGAAGATGTGCTCTTCTGCCCAGTATGCTAACTCACCACAGACCATTATGACCATGCGCATCTAAACAACGACAAGGTCAAAACGCTTGCAATCAAAAGACATTGAACATGGAACCCCTCACCTCCACCAGGACAAAGATGAGAACCTCCACCTCGTACACAACTCTACTTGTGAGAACCCCGTTTACCAGGACAACACCATAGACCCACACAAATTCCACCTGAAACCTCTGACTACATCCGCACACCAACCTGCAACTGACCAAAGATCCCCAGCATCAACAAGACATCCATCCAGACAGAGAACCCAAACTGACTCATCCTGCTGAAACTGAGATGGGTGAGATCAAACAAGTACTGGATGGCACTAAATAAAGAGAGTCAGTTTGGCTGTAAAAGATACAAATGCCATATCTAAAAAAAAAAAGAAAGCAAATAATACAACATTGAAAATGATTATTTATGTATTATCCCTAATTTTAATGTATTTTAATTCTTGTACAAACATTATGTGTGTATTGTCTGAGGTGACAGAGTCTGGCCCACGCCAGGAAAGCAGGAACAGTGTTTGCTAGTTAACCCGGCATCCTGAGAATATGGAATATGCATGTGTTTCACTTCATGCAATGATCATTTTATAATCAATAATTTAATCAAAGGTAATCAAGAATCACATTTTAGACAGCTTTTCATTTAAGTTTTGCTCATACTGATTCTCGTGTGTTCTTGTCTTATGCTTGTACAAGCAGCATAATATGTGTGTAATATGTGGGTAATATGTAATATGTGTGTAATATGTAATATGTGGGTAATATGTAATATGTGGGTAATATGTAATATGTGGGTTATATGTGTGTCTTAGGGGTGAGAGGAAAGCTATGCATGGGTCATAGGTTCAATGATTATAAGAAACACACACACACACACACACACACACACACACACACATATATATATATATTCACGTTTAAAATGTCAGCACCCATTAATCACTTAATATGATATGCTTGGATTGAATTATAAGTAGAAGCTTTGTATAACTAATACTAGTTTAACTGTGTTCTGTTTGAGTCCAGTGTTTTCTCGCCATGTTGTGCCAAAGTTTCTTAGCAGATGTTTGAGGGCCTACATTTCAACGAGGTCCTGATGACACTCAACATCGTGATGAGAAGATACTACCTTTCTTTGTACTTATTCATAACCTTCTTGTAGAGAATTGTAAGGCTATATAGATACGTGACTTTGTTTTTCGTTAGTGGGGAGTCTCATAGCCAATCATCTTCCACCAGATAGGAACTTAATAGGACACATAAGGGAAGAGGTTCAAAAAAACATGAGACCTACTTATGATTGAAAAGAGTCTAGAATTCCCTGTGCTTGTAACTTATCGCTATCATAGATTAGAGATGAATTGATTTTGCATTGCCTATAATTTTTAGTTTCTTTGTTGTTCTGTATGCATTTTGGAACTGTAAAGAACAACTTGTATTCAATACATGTAATTGATTGATTGCAATCTTGACCCTGACTCTTCATTGTCCATACTCATCTTTCTACTTGACCAAGCTGTCCACCCCAATTCTAGTAACACTGTTCAACAGCAACACTGTAAAATCAATACACGAAAAATAAATTCATAAAATTAAATAATAAAAAAGCATAAAATTATAGTATGATACTGGTGGCTCTAGCTGACGGTAATTTAGTGTTATTCTATAGTCCTTCCATTGTGATCTTAAACAACAGTATACTATTGTAAAAAAAATAATACAGTACAGCGCTGTACAATAATATATCGAATATTGTTATTTCAGTGCTCCTACGGTAAAATTAATTGACAGCTTATTACTCATAAAAAGGTGACCTTTAGAGTATAACATTGCACGAAGAATTTATTTAGGAACATTTTAAAATGAAACCCACAAGAATAAAGCAGCTTTGACAAGAATCTGTCTTATTGCACTGCACATGCACCTAATGTTATATCACACACATTAATCACGGTCAAATAGATTTTCAACTGCTAGGCCTGCTGGTGATACAAGAGGCAAAGTAATTAGGTCAAGCAAATGTAAAATGTTAAACAACACCAAAAAAGTATATGTCGAGTGGTAGAACCATGTCGGCCTGCTACAGCCTAGAGGAAAGGAAGTTGTGTAAAAATGTATGTTTATCATCCAGTAAACATTATGGATGTCACCAAATTTCATGGTGAATCCACACAGAAAAATAAATTTAAAAAAAAAGTTGAACAACCTAAAGATCAGAGGCAGTTGCTTCGCAAAAATACAATTTAAACACACAAACAAACATCATATTTTCTTATGCTAAATAAACTCTTAATTTGTATAAGTGAAAAGTGAAATCTACTGAAAGATAACACATTCACTCAAGGCCTGAAAGGCATGAAACATGGATTAGGGTTAGGATTATGAAAAGGACTAGGCTTGGGGCTACATAAAACCCCACTGAAAGTTCATGAGACTTTTAAATGAGCATATCTACCAGTAACCATAATTATTAGAATAACACATTTAAACATCCAAATACTCATTCAGTATTAACCCATTTTCACAACCCTTTTGAAAACAAGTGAACATTTATATCGGATTCAATTATAACGACACAAGGTTTCATATTTGTTCTGATCTTATGTTTCATTGTCTTTTTAATCACCAGACCATTTTTATCTTGTTTAGAATCTGACTGCTCAAATAAAATAGCAAGCGCGCTCTTTCCTCAAAATGGCGGACGCTTGTGAAATAGCTGTAAAGTTCATTTTATATTGGTCATTCGTTTGACATTCGGCTTGGAAAGTTAGGGAGTGTCTCTACAGTGTGAAACGGATAAAAAAAACTGCAAAAAAAAAAAACTGCAAAAAAAACCCCCCATTTGTCTCTCTGGCTAAAAACACATGTGGCGTTATGCAAATGTAGTATTAAACATATGAACGAAAAATGTTTTGGTACAAAAACCACATAAGCTTAAATGTATTCATATATTTTTGAGCATGCGCTGACCCCGCTCTGTGATTTTACGAGGCCTTCCACTTCGTGGCTGTGATGCTGTTGTTCCCAATTGCTTCCACTTTGTTATAAAACCACTAACAGTTGATTGTGGAATATTTAGTAGTAAGGAAATTTCACAAATAGACTTATTGCACAGATGGCAAGCGATCACGGTCCCACGCTTGAAATTACTAAGCTCCTGAGAGCGACCTATTCTTTCACAGATGTGTGTAGAAGCATCTGCATTCCTAGTGCTTGATTTATACACCTGTGGCCATGGAAGTGATTGGAACACCTGAATTCAATGATTTGGAGGGGTGTCCTAATACTTTTGGCAATATATTGTAGTTCCCTTACAATCAATGAAGCTGTCTACACTGCACAATGAATCTCTTAATGACATAATGGGCCCTATCTTGCACCCAGCGCAATTGACTTTGTACAGCGACGCATGTCTCATTCCTATTTTGCACCCGACGCACACGGACTCTTCCCTCCACAGACGCACGTCGGTAAATTAGGGAATGAACTTGCGCTCCCGGGGGCGGTTCAGCGAAAAGAGGCGTGTTCCGGCGCAAACGTTCCCTGGTGCTATTTTGCAGTTTCAGAAAACAATTCCTCCACTGACCAGGAGAAACCTCGTCTAAAGTCAGTGGGGCGTTGCACATGTTATTCAGAGGCTATTTTAAGAGCGCATGCTTGGCCATAATCAATGTAGCGTGTGCACAACACATACACACACTTTGCTTCTCTCATCTACACAGAAACAGCAGTTTTTATTTTTACAGGGAAAAATATTCCACACGAGGGAAATCATTGTTGTGTCCATGAAGATGTGAAAAATAGGCATAAATCTAGCTTACACATTTACCCAAATTATCATACGCCTGTTTAACTGAAGCTAATCTGGGTGTGTTTCTCCATCCCCAATGTCACTTCTACGGCCCTGACGAGAACGTCGGTCTCCTCGGCCTTGGAACCGCTCCTGGCATGCGTCTGGCAAATCCGCCGTTATAATAGCAAACCGCCATGGAACAAGCACGTCTGCTCTTAAAGGGAATGTGAGATGTCGCTCTGATTGGTTTATTTCACGTTACGCCCAAACCACACCTATGAGTAATGAAGCGACTTCAGACCAACCCATTTTAGATTTGCGTCAGAGATCCGCCCACAAAGTTACTTGCGTTTCACGTTTGATACTTGCATTTCAGATCGTTAAAATAGGGCCCAATGTCTGCACTTTGTTATAATGACATAATTTGCGTGCATGAAGAACAGAATTAAGTTAGTAGCAGAGTTTACTTTAGCAACATTTTGGCAACGTACAATTCAGCACCACGGACAGCGATCACCACATGTGCGCTTCATTTAGTTCTGTGGCGTCATTGAGTAGAAACAGATTTGTCCAGAGCCGAATGTTTTTGTTAAGAATTGCTTGTATTTGAGTGGAAATGAAGCAGGATTTATTGTTTTTATTGTTATATATAGTGACAAGGGTCACAGAACTACAGCTGTCAACTAAATGTTTACATTTTACTCAATTTAGATACAGACAAAAACATTAAGTTTCTTCACTTACCACAAACATCAAGGGGTTGTTTCTTACATTCACAAATGAAACAACTCCATCAAAGCTTTCAAAATTAACCTCTATAATGTGACACGAGCATGATTTTTTAATCATATGAAACTTTATATATATTTTTTTAAGTTACATTGTACTTATATTAAATGTATATCTTACATTACACATGCCTGTTTCCATAATATACTTGCATTCTTCAAACCCTGCAGAGCGATCTGGTCTCTCGGTCCATACAAAATGATATTAAGGATAGCACGAATGTTACTCTCTATAGAATAACATAATTAAAATATACATGTGCAACAAAAAAAAAATTAATATTTAATATATATATATATATATATATAAATAAAAATTGAGAATAAAGTTGTAATATTTTGAAAATAAAGTCAAAATTATGAGTCTTCCATAGAAGAGAGAGAGAGAGAGAGAGAGAGAGAGTGTGAGTGTGAGTGAGTGAGTGAGTGTGTGTGTGTCAGGGGCGATTCTAGGATTTTCATTTTAGGGGGGCTCAGCCCCCAATGAGGGTATGATGTAAAAAAAAAAAAAAAAAAAAAATTTGTTTATTGTGTAATGCTCATTATTAACTATTTCATTCATTCATCCAGTAACATGCATATGGCATGGTTTTATAATCACTGAGGTCTACATATTCTCTGATCTACATATGTGCATTTTAAGATGTTTTGAAGGCCAAAAAAATCAGATGACAATAGCTTTAAAACCATGTGCGGGCAGCTGTTTTTTTTTTCTCACCTCATCAGGATCACACTCTTTTTCTCTTTGTTTTTATCTTGCTCTGTCTTTTCCCCTCCTAAAGCTGAGCTTTGACTGATATAGGCTTTTTATTTTTGTCTGTCAGTGAAGAAAGTAAACATAGGGTCAACTGATCAAAATACAAAGCTTTCAGACAAAGCTACCAGGAAAGCTAGGTAACTGAGTCCATCTACAATGAAATATAAATTATTTTATTTTTTAAGCTTTTTAGCCTTTATAATCAACAATACGGTTGGTTATTCGTCAAGTCACCCCATGAAAATCTATTTAATTTCAAATAATTTAACTAACCAGCTAAACGTGTATTAATGTAATTGTCTATTGGCAATATGATTAATCTGTTCTATATTTATTTCTATTTATTAAAAATAACAACATGAATTATCAATTTACCACTTCTATAAATCAAGTACTTAAAAGAAAATCACAAATCCCTTTACTCTACTCATATATGTATGATGATACACTCCTCCTGATTCATTATTACTTAATACAAAACTATATTTATTAATACAAAACAAAATAACTCCACATGATGTTTCTCTCTCTGGGCCATCTAGTGCTTTCAGACAATGACGTGTGTCTTTAATCATTTCTGTGCATGGCTGCATAATGTAATGCCGAAATACAAAATAATATGTTTTAAAGTTTAAAAAGTAAATTAAAATAAATCATGATCGTTTTCTAAAGTATGTTTTCATGGGTGTTAATCGCTTCATTTTTGTAGGAATAAAAAACAACTAGCCTATCACACTGTGATAAGGGCTGAAGGTGAACGCAGCGAACCGTCCCGTGTTGCTCCCAATGCTCCAGTAACATTACATTATGTAAACTGCAATGCATTTATGACAAAGAACTGCACCGATGCAGATGTAATATCATAGCAATCTATCAATAAATGCACTCACGACACACCTTGTACTCTCTGATGTTCGCTCTGCTCGGCGCTCCTGCAGATTGAAAAATGCGCTAAATCCAAGCAGACTCAGATAAGGGGAGGAGCCGAAACTTGACGCAGCTTGCCGCCGTTTCAAATGAGTTTTTTTAAAGGGGACTGAAGCGATCAAAAATGTATATTAATCAAATATTTTTTAGGGGGGCTGGGCAGAAGTTTAGGGGGGCTGAAGCCCCCCTAAAAAGGGCCTAGTGACGCCCCTGGTGTGTGTGTAGAAATGCACTTGTGAAGTCGAACTGCCTTGGACATGGATCTAAACAAAATAGTAGCTTTTTACTTTTATCTGGGCTTTCAACAAAAGGGAATTCTACAGGTGCTAATTTACTAACATGGCATTACCATTTGTTTTTGTCAGAAACACAGGGTTAGGTCCTAAACACATGACCATGCTCATATTCAGTTACAGTCATAGCGCCACCTGCTGGCAACAGGAAGTGACATGTTAAACACTGTTGTGGACATATAAAAACATATAAAAAAAGTGACAGCAAGTGCTAAACATGCTAACAACATTCTTCCTCTCCATACATAGGAGAGGAAGAATTTACTAAACTCGTTAAATCATCTAAATCTACAACATGTATGTTAGTCCAAGTGATCTGAGGGCGCGGGCGCATCGGTCTGCGCAAGCGCCGGAAGTGATCTCTCGCGCGTGTACGTCACTCATTGTTTACACAGAGATTGTGCTCATTTCATGTAATGCCAGCTTTACAAATAGAAAGGACAAATACAAAGACGTTGTTCACATACCTCCGTTGGATGCGAAAACATCATAGGCACAGCTGATGATGTCAGTACTATGCGATCCACTCCTTGGTTTATAAAATCATCAGGGGAAAAATGATCGCTGCAGACCCTCCTCAACTTTAGTAAGTTTATGGGTGTGTTGATATCCAGCTGAAGAGTGATCAACCATAACTTCAAGAGAGAAGGCTTATAAATTTGGGAATTCGTGAAAACTCACCACTCCCGGATGAGTTCGCGCGAGCATACGTAATTGTTTTCTTTTACGTCGGTTTAAACATCCCGGATAAGCGCAAATTAGTACCATTTATATTAGCCGTCTTACCTACAATCTCTCATACCTGCCAACCTTGCAATTATTTTTTGCGCACCGACGGGGGTGGGGGGGGGGGGTGGGTATTTTTTTACATAAAACTGTAAAAAAAAAAAAAGGAACTAAATAAAAACTTGGACCTACTTAATTTATTATTCCAATATCCAAATATGATACTTAGCCTAAAGCCCACATGGAAAAGGGCTTCTATTTGTGACGTGCTGTCTTTGCATTTGAACATTGCGCATTTTGAACATTGCGCATTTTAAACAGGACACGCATTAGCTGAATAAATGTTAGCCAATATAAACATATTTATAGAAAACAGTTGACAATGATTAGACAGGAGTCCAATAATAGCATAACGAATCACTTATTCTAAAAAGAATATCAAGATCCGACATATGAGGGCTGTGTTAACAATAAAACATCCGTCGTTTAACAAATTTTAAAAACAAGGATGGATAATACAAAAATGCTTTCTGTCATTTTGACAGAAAAAAACCCCAAAACAAGCAAGAACAAAATTTAAACTTAGCCCGTCAAATTTAATTTTTTTAATTATCTTCTCTCTCTTTGTGCGCGCGTCCGTGTTTGTGAGAGAGCTCGCGCAGCACTGATACAACGGTACGTTTTAATCCATAACTAACGCGCTAGTTTTCATACAAAATAAATATGTAACATAATTAGGTACTTTAGTTATTATTAACACAATAACGTAACACATGAAGGCTACGTTTCTTAGCACTGATAATTAATAAACGCCTGTTTCTCCAGACTCGCGCTTATCCGTATTCCGTAATCCACATATCACATCACTTTCATAATCACCAAGCCATAGCGATTTAAAGTTTATTAAGATTTATTGTTCAGCATTACTTGAGCATTTTATTATTTGCATGGCTGAATGAGCTTCCTCTTTTCTCAGTGACCATGAAGAATGGAGTATTTTAAGATAATCCATGCGATCCGTGTGATCATCAAATCCATAGGATTAGGTTAACTCGGTACAATATTTCAACTTTCCACATCCACCCCAGGCCGTTTACCTTCAGGAGTCAGATGTACAGTCATTACTGTCCTCGCTTATGAAATCAGTCAGACTGCGGGCTGCAGGAGTGGAAGGCGGCTCGAGCGGGATTCTATTGGTGTCGATTTTCAGTCTCTTTTTAATGATAGGCCTTACGCATCTGTCAATCATCCCCGCTTGTTATTTGGGGAATGAATCCAGCGCTATGATTGGCCGAACTCTTCTTCTTTTGCTGTTGCTTGATTTGAGGACTGCGCGTGCAGAGGCGTCACCAGGTTTTTGCGTAGTTTAGAGTGACAAATCGTACCAGCGTACTTTGAAGTCAAAATGCGTATCCGATACGCAAAATGCGTACAGGTTGGCAGGTCTGAATCTCTGTTCTGTGTAAACAATGAGTGACGTAACGTACACGCGCGAGAGATCACTTCCGGCGCTTGCGCAGACCGATGCGCCCGCGCCCTCAGATCACTTGGACGTGGCTGTGTTCAAGAGGTAAAAACGATATAAATACTGTTCGTTTTCTCACACAAACCGCTCGTTTCGTGTCTTAGGCCATCAATGTGTACTTACGATGGGGAATTGTTTAATTTGGACGATGGGGAATTGTTTAATTTGGACTCTGTGCATGCTCTTTGAGACAGTGACCATAGACCTGCATTATATGACTGACAGACAAGAACGGTTTGACCTAAAAATATCAAAATTGAAACTACTGCGGAAAAAAAGACACCTACATCTTGGATGCCCTTGAGGTAAGCTAAAACATACCAAAATTTAATTTCAAAGTGAACTATCCCTTTAATGATATTGAGAAGAGGATCTGTGACCTTTGGGAGCGTCTCTTTCAGTAGCTTAGTCGGTATAGGGTCTAACATACATGTTGTAGATTTAGATGATTTAACGAGTTTAGTAAATTCTTCCTCTCCTATAGCAACGAATTAATCAAATTTTTCCTCAGGGAGACTACAATGCACTGCCTGATGCGATACTGTAGTAGACGGTTGCATAGTTATAATTTTCTCCCTGATATTATCAATCTTATAAGTGAAGAAGTTCATAAAGTCATTGATGCTGTGCTGCTTGGAAACTTCGGTGCTTGAAGCTTTATTTTTCGTTAGTTTAGCCACCGTTTCAAATAAATACCTAGAATTATGTTTATTTTCTTCTAATAGGGTTGAAAAATAAGCAGATCTAGCAGCTTTTAAAGCCTCTCTGTAAGTAATCGAGCTCTCCTTCCATGAGATGCAAAATACCCTGTAATGGGAAATTTTTATTTCCATTGATCTTCAACATATATTGCAAAGTAATGTGTCACATGTCTATATTGTGAAATGTGAACAGGATATATGTATGTTTGTACATCTGTCTCTGTGCAGAGTGACACATGATGGGGATAGCTGAAGAGTGACCTTCTGACCTCAGAGGTCAGGATGCATCTAAAATTTGTTTGTCCCAGTGTCAGAAGTAGTGATGAATAGGAGCATGTGCAAAAGCGTGTCAAAGTTAGTGGACAACTATTAGGAAAAGCAACAGCTGAAGGAGACCTTGGTAAAGAATATAAAAGGTGTCGCACAGCTCCTCCTCCTTGTCTTTCACTCTGCAGGCAGGCTCTGAATGTCTGTATGACTGTCTGACCTTCTCTTGCAAGAGAATAAATACTTTTAAAATACAATTTGATTTTTGGTGTCTCTTATACAGTGATGATGATTGTTTAATTATTGTTTTTGCCACAACAACCTCTAGTTTTGTTTTCTTCCAGTTGCGCTCCATCTCTCTGGCTGCTCTCTTAAGGGCCCGAGTGTGCTCGCTGTACCACGGCGTTGGACTATTTTCTTTAATCTTCTTTAAGCGCAATTAATCTTCTTTAAGCGCAACGGAGCTAATACGGCAGAAAATATGGCAAAGAACCTAATTATGATTTTCCAAAAGAACAGAGCCCAAGGAAACCAGGATGCTACACACTATAAAAAAACAGTGCTTTTGGAAGCTTTGGCTTGGCAGTCAATGCGCTGGGAGAGAAAGCTTCTCTACCTCCAAATCCTAATTAAAACAAGATATATAAAAAGATATCTCTTCATGTGTGCTTTTAGTTTGGAACAGCTTAAGTTCACCTGGATTGAACCTACATGATCTCATCAGAACACAAACATTGGTGAACATGAATTGAAAAAAGAAAAAAGAAAAACTGAGTTTGTTGTTTTCCTTTCAAACCTGATAAACAGCAGAGATAATAACTCACATTATAACTGAAATATGTTTCAAAGAAAGGCAGCGTATCACTTTACAAATCGTGGTTTCTCTTACAATACATGCTTATTAATGCTGTAACATGGATGTTTAAAGTAAAAAATTAGAAAACATTGCAGCACAAGGGAGTTAAACAAGGAGAACTTATTGAGACATGCTAATGTTGCACAAACATTTGACTTAGATGTTTTTGAAAAACCTGTTATGCATTTAAAAAGCGTCTCTATGGAGTTTATGGTTTAATGATGAATGGTCAAATGTATATTCCATATCAACTTGTCTTGCTTGCTGTGTTGTGTGTTTACAAGTAGTCAGATGTCACGAATACTGTACAGTCCGTGCTGTACAATCACACTTCACTTGTTTTTTTGTGATGTTTAAGGGTGTGTAATAGAACAATGTGCATCAAAAGTGGTAGTTTGCATGCTTTGTGCATCATAAACATGTTATGCAAGATGAGCAGCATTGTTTCACTGAATTTCCATAACCAACACATTGGGAGCGGACAGAAAATTCAGAGCTGGAACTCAGTTTGACTAAAAACAAGACGCCTCAAAGTGAAATTCTTCAGTGCAATGAGCTCTAAAAAGAGTTTTTTATTTTATTTTGAAGCATAATATTATGTAAGTGCTCTTGCAGTTTTTCCAAAGAAATATATTTTACACTTCCGTAAAGTGACTTCATAAGGGAGGTTTTCTGAACCACTAAAGCAAACATCACAGCATAATCAATTATGAAATTTATATGAAATATTTGTGATTTATATGTTGCTTGCAAGAAATAAAGAAATCTCTTCAGGAAACACTGACCACCGAATGTGTTTAATTGAACACAACGTGCATCACTCCACTTTAGCTGACTTTCAAACAATATAAATCAACACCTAACTAGAGTATTAAATATGAGTAATATAATACATTATATAATCAGATATGTATGTATGTTGACTAAAGTGTTTCTCGTACAGTATATTGAAATGTTTTATATTGATTGTCTGTACTGAGACTGAATAGAAGATCTTGGCACCCAAAGCTCCCAATGACTGCTTCTAGTCTGCACGTTTCATTCTATCAATGCCCTACAATTGCAATAGTATATTCCCAAGAATGATGCCATAATCACAGTTTCTAATTTATTTCCCAGATCACATTCAGGCGGGTTTTTTATATCTCATAATTATGATGTGCTTTAGCAGAGCCCAGTGCTCAAGCCCCTTCATATCGGACAGCACGGCAAATGTGTCTACAATTATATGGACCGGTGAACTTGTGAAACTATATTTTACAAAAAGATACATTTTTCATTAACCTCACCCTACAACTACCCAGCCTTGACCTAACCATAACCTACATGCCATTCCGGTTTGTCAAATCAATGACATACAATGATGTGTTTTGAACATGTTATGCAAGATGAGCAACATTGTTTCACTGGATTTTCTGTCCGCACCCAATGCGTTAGTTATGACAATTCAGAGCAGGAACTCAATTCCTGAAAAAGTCCCTCCCAATTTTTGGACAGGCTGTTTGCAAAACAGAAACACTTGCATGACTTTGATTTTCTAACATTTAAAAACACACAACAGTAATGTGCTGGGGAAATCACTTCTCATGCAGCACAGGCAATCTGTCAAAGCACCTAACACACATGAAAATAAATGCTTATGATATTTTTGAAGCATAATATTAAGTGCTCTTGTACTGCAGAAAGGCATGTCTGTCACTCAAAGCTGAAAGTGAAACCGTGATGCTTAAGTGCTGACGTATTAGAAGATGGCGACAGGCCTCCACCATGTTGGGTGTGGTACCAGCTGTGCCATTGGCTGTTCTTAGGGACAGTACGCAGCTGATGGGCATATAAAGACTGATGAGACTAAGAGACTGTTCACTCAGAAGAGATTTGGCAAAATAAAGACAACAGAAAAAAACAGTACGGAAAAACTGGAAAGAATCCTATCACAGGAGCAGAGGCGAGACATTAGAAGGAAGAATAAAACAAAAACTGGGGTTAGCCAGTTGAGCTATTGAGGCCTTTTACTCAGAGAAGTTTGAAGTATAACATTATGGAAGCAGAGACTCTTGTCAGAAGTGACTGGAATGGTGAAATCTGTAACCTTCGCTTCAGAACACATCGCAGGAATGCATGGATAGAGGCTTTTGAGAGATATTATGTAGAGTTAAGGGTTACAAGAAATCCCATTCAAGATGCCTTGCAACTGGTCATAGAGAACCCAGAGGACCCATTGAGAAGGAACCAAACCAGAAAGCACCTAACAGTTAACTTTTACCATTCTGGAGCTGTAATGGTCCAGGGAGCACGACCAGTGCTCACAACCTTTGAAAATCAGATCTTTGATGAATTAAGAGGAATGGTTGAGCAAACAGCTCAGCAAATTCAAAATGAATAATTAAAATAAAATAAAGAGAGAGAGAGAGAGAGAGAGAGAGAGAGAGAGAGAGACATCATTTCTTCTTCCTGGTGAAGACTTCCACCCAGAGACCATCTACAGAGTCAAAGCTGAGATCTCCAGAAGATGTGCTCTTCTGCCCAGTATGCTAACTCACCACAGACCATTATGACCATGCGCATCTAAACAACGACAAGGTCAAAACGCTTGCAATCAAAAGACATTGAACATGGAACCCCTCACCTCCACCAGGACAAAGATGAGAACCTCCACCTCGTACACAACTCTACTTGTGAGAACCCCGTTTACCAGGACAACACCATAGACCCACACAAATTCCACCTGAAACCTCTGACTACATCCGCACACCAACCTGCAACTGACCAAAGATCCCCAGCATCAACAAGACATCCATCCAGACAGAGAACCCAAACTGACTCATCCTGCTGAAACTGAGATGGGTGAGATCAAACAAGTACTGGATGGCACTAAATAAAGAGAGTCAGTTTGGCTGTAAAAGATACAAATGCCATATCTAAAAAAAAAAAGAAAGCAAATAATACAACATTGAAAATGATTATTTATGTATTATCCCTAATTTTAATGTATTTTAATTCTTGTACAAACATTATGTGTGTATTGTCTGAGGTGACAGAGTCTGGCCCACGCCAGGAAAGCAGGAACAGTGTTTGCTAGTTAACCCGGCATCCTGAGAATATGGAATATGCATGTGTTTCACTTCATGCAATGATCATTTTATAATCAATAATTTAATCAAAGGTAATCAAGAATCACATTTTAGACAGCTTTTCATTTAAGTTTTGCTCATACTGATTCTCGTGTGTTCTTGTCTTATGCTTGTACAAGCAGCATAATATGTGTGTAATATGTGGGTAATATGTAATATGTGTGTAATATGTAATATGTGGGTAATATGTAATATGTGGGTAATATGTAATATGTGGGTTATATGTGTGTCTTAGGGGTGAGAGGAAAGCTATGCATGGGTCATAGGTTCAATGATTATAAGAAACACACACACACACATATATATATATATTCACGTTTAAAATGTCAGCACCCATTAATCACTTAATATGATATGCTTGGATTGAATTATAAGTAGAAGCTTTGTATAACTAATACTAGTTTAACTGTGTTCTGTTTGAGTCCAGTGTTTTCTCGCCATGTTGTGCCAAAGTTTCTTAGCAGATGTTTGAGGGCCTACATTTCAACGAGGTCCTGATGACACTCAACATCGTGATGAGAAGATACTACCTTTCTTTGTACTTATTCATAACCTTCTTGTAGAGAATTGTAAGGCTATATAGATACGTGACTTTGTTTTTCGTTAGTGGGGAGTCTCATAGCCAATCATCTTCCACCAGATAGGAACTTAATAGGACACATAAGGGAAGAGGTTCAAAAAAACATGAGACCTACTTATGATTGAAAAGAGTCTAGAATTCCCTGTGCTTGTAACTTATCGCTATCATAGATTAGAGATGAATTGATTTTGCATTGCCTATAATTTTTAGTTTCTTTGTTGTTCTGTATGCATTTTGGAACTGTAAAGAACAACTTGTATTCAATACATGTAATTGATTGATTGCAATCTTGACCCTGACTCTTCATTGTCCATACTCATCTTTCTACTTGACCAAGCTGTCCACCCCAATTCTAGTAACACTGTTCAACAGCAACACTGTAAAATCAATACACGAAAAATAAATTCATAAAATTAAATAATAAAAAAGCATAAAATTATAGTATGATACTGGTGGCTCTAGCTGACGGTAATTTAGTGTTATTCTATAGTCCTTCCATTGTGATCTTAAACAACAGTATACTATTGTAAAAAAAATAATACAGTACAGCGCTGTACAATAATATATCGAATATTGTTATTTCAGTGCTCCTACGGTAAAATTAATTGACAGCTTATTACTCATAAAAAGGTGACCTTTAGAGTATAACATTGCACGAAGAATTTATTTAGGAACATTTTAAAATGAAACCCACAAGAATAAAGCAGCTTTGACAAGAATCTGTCTTATTGCACTGCACATGCACCTAATGTTATATCACACACATTAATCACGGTCAAATAGATTTTCAACTGCTAGGCCTGCTGGTGATACAAGAGGCAAAGTAATTAGGTCAAGCAAATGTAAAATGTTAAACAACACCAAAAAAGTATATGTCGAGTGGTAGAACCATGTCGGCCTGCTACAGCCTAGAGGAAAGGAAGTTGTGTAAAAATGTATGTTTATCATCCAGTAAACATTATGGATGTCACCAAATTTCATGGTGAATCCACACAGAAAAATAAATTAAAAAAAAAAGTTGAACAACCTAAAGATCAGAGGCAGTTGCTTCGCAAAAATACAATTTAAACACACAAACAAACATCATATTTTCTTATGCTAAATAAACTCTTAATTTGTATAAGTGAAAAGTGAAATCTACTGAAAGATAACACATTCACTCAAGGCCTGAAAGGCATGAAACATGGATTAGGGTTAGGATTATGAAAAGGACTAGGCTTGGGGCTACATAAAACCCCACTGAAAGTTCATGAGACTTTTAAATGAGCATATCTACCAGTAACCATAATTATTAGAATAACACATTTAAACATCCAAATACTCATTCAGTATTAACCCATTTTCACAACCCTTTTGAAAACAAGTGAACATTTATATCGGATTCAATTATAACGACACAAGGTTTCATATTTGTTCTGATCTTATGTTTCATTGTCTTTTTAATCACCAGACCATTTTTATCTTGTTTAGAATCTGACTGCTCAAATAAAATAGCAAGCGCGCTCTTTCCTCAAAATGGCGGACGCTTGTGAAATAGCTGTAAAGTTCATTTTATATTGGTCATTCGTTTGACATTCGGCTTGGAAAGTTAGGGAGTGTCTCTACAGTGTGAAACGGATAAAAAAAACTGCAAAAAAAAAAAACTGCAAAAAAAAACCCCCATTTGTCTCTCTGGCTAAAAACACATGTGGCGTTATGCAAATGTAGTATTAAACATATGAACGAAAAATGTTTTGGTACAAAAACCACATAAGCTTAAATGTATTCATATATTTTTGAGCATGCGCTGACCCCGCTCTGTGATTTTACGAGGCCTTCCACTTCGTGGCTGAGATGCTGTTGTTCCCAATTGCTTCCACTTTGTTATAAAACCACTAACAGTTGATTGTGGAATATTTAGTAGTAAGGAAATTTCACAAATAGACTTATTGCACAGATGGCAAGCGATCACGGTCCCACGCTTGAAATTACTAAGCTCCTGAGAGCGACCTATTCTTTCACAGATGTGTGTAGAAGCATCTGCATTCCTAGTGCTTGATTTATACACCTGTGGCCATGGAAGTGATTGGAACACCTGAATTCAATGATTTGGAGGGGTGTCCTAATACTTTTGGCAATATATTGTAGTTCCCTTACAATCAATGAAGCTGTCTACACTGCACAATGAATCTCTTAATGACATAATGGGCCCTATCTTGCACCCAGCGCAATTGACTTTGTACAGCGACGCATGTCTCATTCCTATTTTGCACCCGACGCACACGGACTCTTCCCTCCACAGACGCACGTCGGTAAATTAGGGAATGAACTTGCGCTCCCGGGGGCGGTTCAGCGAAAAGAGGCGTGTTCCGGCGCAAACGTTCCCTGGTGCTATTTTGCAGTTTCAGAAAACAATTCCTCCACTGACCAGGAGAAACCTCGTCTAAAGTCAGTGGGGCGTTGCACATGTTATTCAGAGGCTATTTTAAGAGCGCATGCTTGGCCATAATCAATGTAGCGTGTGCACAACACATACACACACTTTGCTTCTCTCATCTACACAGAAACAGCAGTTTTTATTTTTACAGGGAAAAATATTCCACACGAGGGAAATCATTGTTGTGTCCATGAAGATGTGAAAAATAGGCATAAATCTAGCTTACACATTTACCCAAATTATCATACGCCTGTTTAACTGAAGCTAATCTGGGTGTGTTTCTCCATCCCCAATGTCACTTCTACGGCCCTGACGAGAACGTCGGTCTCCTCGGCCTTGGAACCGCTCCTGGCATGCGTCTGGCAAATCCGCCGTTATAATAGCAAACCGCCATGGAACAAGCACGTCTGCTCTTAAAGGGAATGTGAGATGTCGCTCTGATTGGTTTATTTCACGTTACGCCCAAACCACACCTATGAGTAATGAAGCGACTTCAGACCAACCCATTTTAGATTTGCGTCAGAGATCCGCCCACAAAGTTACTTGCGTTTCACGTTTGATACTTGCATTTCAGATCGTTAAAATAGGGCCCAATGTCTGCACTTTGTTATAATGACATAATTTGCGTGCATGAAGAACAGAATTAAGTTAGTAGCAGAGTTTACTTTAGCAACATTTTGGCAACGTACAATTCAGCACCACGGACAGCGATCACCACATGTGCGCTTCATTTAGTTCTGTGGCGTCATTGAGTAGAAACAGATTTGTCCAGAGCCGAATGTTTTTGTTAAGAATTGCTTGTATTTGAGTGGAAATGAAGCAGGATTTATTGTTTTTATTGTTATATATAGTGACAAGGGTCACAGAACTACAGCTGTCAACTAAATGTTTACATTTTACTCAATTTAGATACAGACAAAAACATTAAGTTTCTTCACTTACCACAAACATCAAGGGGTTGTTTCTTACATTCACAAATGAAACAACTCCATCAAAGCTTTCAAAATTAACCTCTATAATGTGACACGAGCATGATTTTTTAATCATATGAAACTTTATATATATTTTTTTAAGTTACATTGTACTTATATTAAATGTATATCTTACATTACACATGCCTGTTTCCATAATATACTTGCATTCTTCAAACCCTGCAGAGCGATCTGGTCTCTCGGTCCATACAAAATGATATTAAGGATAGCACGAATGTTACTCTCTATAGAATAACATAATTAAAATATACATGTGCAACAAAAAAAAAATTAATATTTAATATATATATATATATATATATAAATAAAAATTGAGAATAAAGTTGTAATATTTTGAAAATAAAGTCAAAATTATGAGTCTTCCATAGAAGAGAGAGAGAGAGAGAGAGAGAGAGAGTGTGAGTGTGAGTGAGTGAGTGAGTGTGTGTGTGTCAGGGGCGATTCTAGGATTTTCATTTTAGGGGGGCTCAGCCCCCAATGAGGGTATGATGTAAAAAAAAAAAAAAAAAAAAAATTAGTTTATTGTGTAATGCTCATTATTAACTATTTCATTCATTCATCCAGTAACATGCATATGGCATGGTTTTATAATCACTGAGGTCTACATATTCTCTGATCTACATATGTGCATTTTAAGATGTTTTGAAGGCCAAAAAAATCAGATGACAATAGCTTTAAAACCATGTGCGGGCAGCTGTTTTTTTTTTCTCACCTCATCAGGATCACACTCTTTTTCTCTTTGTTTTTATCTTGCTCTGTCTTTTCCCCTCCTAAAGCTGAGCTTTGACTGATATAGGCTTTTTATTTTTGTCTGTCAGTGAAGAAAGTAAACATAGGGTCAACTGATCAAAATACAAAGCTTTCAGACAAAGCTACCAGGAAAGCTAGGTAACTGAGTCCATCTACAATGAAATATAAATTATTTTATTTTTTAAGCTTTTTAGCCTTTATAATCAACAATACGGTTGGTTATTCGTCAAGTCACCCCATGAAAATCTATTTAATTTCAAATAATTTAACTAACCAGCTAAACGTGTATTAATGTAATTGTCTATTGGCAATATGATTAATCTGTTCTATATTTATTTCTATTTATTAAAAATAACAACATGAATTATCAATTTACCACTTCTATAAATCAAGTACTTAAAAGAAAATCACAAATCCCTTTACTCTACTCATATATGTATGATGATACACTCCTCCTGATTAATTATTACTTAATACAAAACTATATTTATTAATACAAAACAAAATAACTCCACATGATGTTTCTCTCTCTGGGCCATCTAGTGCTTTCAGACAATGACGTGTGTCTTTAATCATTTCTGTGCATGGCTGCATAATGTAATGCCGAAATACAAAATAATATGTTTTAAAGTTTAAAAAGTAAATTAAAATAAATCATGATCGTTTTCTAAAGTATGTTTTCATGGGTGTTAATCGCTTCATTTTTGTAGGAATAAAAAACAACTAGCCTATCACACTGTGATAAGGGCTGAAGGTGAACGCAGCGAACCGTCCCGTGTTGCTCCCAATGCTCCAGTAACATTACATTATGTAAACTGCAATGCATTTATGACAAAGAACTGCACCGATGCAGATGTAATATCATAGCAATCTATCAATAAATGCACTCACGACACACCTTGTACTCTCTGATGTTCGCTCTGCTCGGCGCTCCTGCAGATTGAAAAATGCGCTAAATCCAAGCAGACTCAGATAAGGGGAGGAGCCGAAACTTGACGCAGCTTGCCGCCGTTTCAAATGAGTTTTTTTAAAGGGGACTGAAGCGATCAAAAATGTATATTAATCAAATATTTTTTAGGGGGGCTGGGCAGAAGTTTAGGGGGGCTGAAGCCCCCCTAAAAAGGGCCTAGTGACGCCCCTGGTGTGTGTGTAGAAATGCACTTGTGAAGTCGAACTGCCTTGGACATGGATCTAAACAAAATAGTAGCTTTTTACTTTTATCTGGGCTTTCAACAAAAGGGAATTCTACAGGTGCTAATTTACTAACATGGCATTACCATTTGTTTTTGTCAGAAACACAGGGTTAGGTCCTAAACACATGACCATGCTCATATTCAGTTACAGTCATAGCGCCACCTGCTGGCAACAGGAAGTGACATGTTAAACACTGTTGTGGACATATAAAAACATATAAAAAAAGTGACAGCAAGTGCTAAACATGCTAACAACATTCTTCCTCTCCATACATAGGAGAGGAAGAATTTACTAAACTCGTTAAATCATCTAAATCTACAACATGTATGTTAGTCCAAGTGATCTGAGGGCGCGGGCGCATCGGTCTGCGCAAGCGCCGGAAGTGATCTCTCGCGCGTGTACGTCACTCATTGTTTACACAGAGATTGTGCTCATTTCATGTAATGCCAGCTTTACAAATAGAAAGGACAAATACAAAGACGTTGTTCACATACCTCCGTTGGATGCGAAAACATCATAGGCACAGCTGATGATGTCAGTACTATGCGATCCACTCCTTGGTTTATAAAATCATCAGGGGAAAAATGATCGCTGCAGACCCTCCTCAACTTTAGTAAGTTTATGGGTGTGTTGATATCCAGCTGAAGAGTGATCAACCATAACTTCAAGAGAGAAGGCTTATAAATTTGGGAATTCGTGAAAACTCACCACTCCCGGATGAGTTCGCGCGAGCATACGTAATTGTTTTCTTTTACGTCGGTTTAAACATCCCGGATAAGCGCAAATTAGTACCATTTATATTAGCCGTCTTACCTACAATCTCTCATACCTGCCAACCTTGCAATTATTTTTTGCGCACCGACGGGGGTGGGGGGGGGGGGTGGGTATTTTTTTACATAAAACTGTAAAAAAAAAAAAAGGAACTAAATAAAAACTTGGACCTACTTAATTTATTATTCCAATATCCAAATATGATACTTAGCCTAAAGCCCACATGGAAAAGGGCTTCTATTTGTGACGTGCTGTCTTTGCATTTGAACATTGCGCATTTTGAACATTGCGCATTTTAAACAGGACACGCATTAGCTGAATAAATGTTAGCCAATATAAACATATTTATAGAAAACAGTTGACAATGATTAGACAGGAGTCCAATAATAGCATAACGAATCACTTATTCTAAAAAGAATATCAAGATCCGACATATGAGGGCTGTGTTAACAATAAAACATCCGTCGTTTAACAAATTTTAAAAACAAGGATGGATAATACAAAAATGCTTTCTGTCATTTTGACAGAAAAAAACCCCAAAACAAGCAAGAACAAAATTTAAACTTAGCCCGTCAAATTTAATTTTTTTAATTATCTTCTCTCTCTTTGTGCGCGCGTCCGTGTTTGTGAGAGAGCTCGCGCAGCACTGATACAACGGTACGTTTTAATCCATAACTAACGCGCTAGTTTTCATACAAAATAAATATGTAACATAATTAGGTACTTTAGTTATTATTAACACAATAACGTAACACATGAAGGCTACGTTTCTTAGCACTGATAATTAATAAACGCCTGTTTCTCCAGACTCGCGCTTATCCGTATTCCGTAATCCACATATCACATCACTTTCATAATCACCAAGCCATAGCGATTTAAAGTTTATTAAGATTTATTGTTCAGCATTACTTGAGCATTTTATTATTTGCATGGCTGAATGAGCTTCCTCTTTTCTCAGTGACCATGAAGAATGGAGTATTTTAAGATAATCCATGCGATCCGTGTGATCATCAAATCCATAGGATTAGGTTAACTCGGTACAATATTTCAACTTTCCACATCCACCCCAGGCCGTTTACCTTCAGGAGTCAGATGTACAGTCATTACTGTCCTCGCTTATGAAATCAGTCAGACTGCGGGCTGCAGGAGTGGAAGGCGGCTCGAGCGGGATTCTATTGGTGTCGATTTTCAGTCTCTTTTTAATGATAGGCCTTACGCATCTGTCAATCATCCCCGCTTGTTATTTGGGGAATGAATCCAGCGCTATGATTGGCCGAACTCTTCTTCTTTTGCTGTTGCTTGATTTGAGGACTGCGCGTGCAGAGGCGTCACCAGGTTTTTGCGTAGTTTAGAGTGACAAATCGTACCAGCGTACTTTGAAGTCAAAATGCGTATCCGATACGCAAAATGCGTACAGGTTGGCAGGTCTGAATCTCTGTTCTGTGTAAACAATGAGTGACGTAACGTACACGCGCGAGAGATCACTTCCGGCGCTTGCGCAGACCGATGCGCCCGCGCCCTCAGATCACTTGGACGTGGCTGTGTTCAAGAGGTAAAAACGATATAAATACTGTTCGTTTTCTCACACAAACCGCTCGTTTCGTGTCTTAGGCCATCAATGTGTACTTACGATGGGGAATTGTTTAATTTGGACGATGGGGAATTGTTTAATTTGGACTCTGTGCATGCTCTTTGAGACAGTGACCATAGACCTGCATTATATGACTGACAGACAAGAACGGTTTGACCTAAAAATATCAAAATTGAAACTACTGCGGAAAAAAAGACACCTACATCTTGGATGCCCTTGAGGTAAGCTAAAACATACCAAAATTTAATTTCAAAGTGAACTATCCCTTTAATGATATTGAGAAGAGGATCTGTGACCTTTGGGAGCGTCTCTTTCAGTAGCTTAGTCGGTATAGGGTCTAACATACATGTTGTAGATTTAGATGATTTAACGAGTTTAGTAAATTCTTCCTCTCCTATAGCAACGAATTAATCAAATTTTTCCTCAGGGAGACTACAATGCACTGCCTGATGCGATACTGTAGTAGACGGTTGCATAGTTATAATTTTCTCCCTGATATTATCAATCTTATAAGTGAAGAAGTTCATAAAGTCATTGATGCTGTGCTGCTTGGAAACTTCGGTGCTTGAAGCTTTATTTTTCGTTAGTTTAGCCACCGTTTCAAATAAATACCTAGAATTATGTTTATTTTCTTCTAATAGGGTTGAAAAATAAGCAGATCTAGCAGCTTTTAAAGCCTCTCTGTAAGTAATCGAGCTCTCCTTCCATGAGATGCAAAATACCCTGTAATGGGAAATTTTTATTTCCATTGATCTTCAACATATATTGCAAAGTAATGTGTCACATGTCTATATTGTGAAATGTGAACAGGATATATGTATGTTTGTACATCTGTCTCTGTGCAGAGTGACACATGATGGGGATAGCTGAAGAGTGACCTTCTGACCTCAGAGGTCAGGATGCATCTAAAATTTGTTTGTCCCAGTGTCAGAAGTAGTGATGAATAGGAGCATGTGCAAAAGCGTGTCAAAGTTAGTGGACAACTATTAGGAAAAGCAACAGCTGAAGGAGACCTTGGTAAAGAATATAAAAGGTGTCGCACAGCTCCTCCTCCTTGTCTTTCACTCTGCAGGCAGGCTCTGAATGTCTGTATGACTGTCTGACCTTCTCTTGCAAGAGAATAAATACTTTTAAAATACAATTTGATTTTTGGTGTCTCTTATACAGTGATGATGATTGTTTAATTATTGTTTTTGCCACAACAACCTCTAGTTTTGTTTTCTTCCAGTTGCGCTCCATCTCTCTGGCTGCTCTCTTAAGGGCCCGAGTGTGCTCGCTGTACCACGGCGTTGGACTATTTTCTTTAATCTTCTTTAAGCGCAACGGAGCAACTGTGTCTAAAGTGCTGGAAAAGAGAGAGTTAAAAGTTTCTGTTGCAATATCGAGTTCTTCTAAGCTATCTGGGATGCTGAGATGGTGAAACTGATCAGGAAGATTATTGATAAAGCAATCTTTAGTGGCAGATATTGACAGGGTCATTTTCCAGCATATATACAGTTCATGTTTTCAAAAAAAGAGATAAACCTTTTAAAATATATAATATTTTGGCAGAAAATATGGCAAAGAACCTAATTATGATTTTCCAAAAGAACAGAGCCCAAGGAAACCAGGATGCTACACACTATAAAAAAACAGTGCTTTTGGAAGCTTTGGCTTGGCAGTCAATGCGCTGGGAGAGAAAGCTTCTCTACCTCCAAATCCTAATTAAAACAAGATATATAAAAAGATATCTCTTCATGTGTGCTTTTAGTTTGGAACAGCTTAAGTTCACCTGGATTGAACCTACATGATCTCATCAGAACACAAACATTGGTGAACATGAATTGAAAAAAGAAAAAAGAAAAACGCTCCGGTTACGACTGTAACCTCGGTTCCCTGAAGAGGGAACGAGCGTTGCGTCGAGTTTGACGCTATGGGAACGCTTTGCGTGATGACGTCTTGAAGCACATGTAAAATCAGTCCAATGGTGTAGCGGGACGTCAGAGGCGGGTGACGTCACGTACCAGGAAGCTATAAAAGCCGGCCTGAAGCAGGAAACAACAGCTTAGTAAAGTCTGAAGTCGTGCTGACAGGCATGAAGGAGATATGGCAAGGTGACGCAACGCTCGTTCCCTCTTCAGGGAACCGAGGTTACAGTCGTAACCGGAGCGTTCCCTTTCAAGGGAACTCGCGTTGCGTCGAGTTTGACGCTATGGGAACGTCTATACCAACGCCTCCATAGCTACAAATGTCTGTCCTGTGTGAAATCATGAAGAGCAGCACTAGGATGACAAAACATGAGACCCTGGAGCAGAGTCTAGATCCAAAGAGTAAAACCTGACGAAAGTGTGCGGTGAGGACCAGCCTGCCGCATCACAGACATCCTGTAGTGAAACTCCTGAAATAAGGGCCTTAGAGGCCGCCATACTCCTTGTAGAGTGCGACCGGACAGCCAAAGGAGAAGGCTGCCCAGCCGCCTCATAAGCAAGTGAGATAGCCTCGACCACCCACTTGCTCATTCTTTGCTTAGACACCGGCCCTCCCTTGTTAGGGGAGCCAAAGCAAACAAACAACTGATCACTTCTGCGCCACAGGGCAGCTCTGTGGACGTAGGCGTCTAACGCCCGAACTGGGCAAAGCAAATTATTAGCCTCCTGGTCCGCATTCTGGAAGGGAGGAGGACAGAAGGCCTGCAGAATAATAGGTCTGGCCACATTAGTGGGGACCTTGGGGACATAACCCGGTCTGGGATGGAGAAAAGCTTTCACCATACCCGGAGCAAACTCTAAGCAGGACGGAGCAACCGACAATGCTTGAATATCCCCAATTCTCTTAAGAGAAGAAATGGCAAGAAGGAAAATAGCTTTCAAAGTCAGAAACTTTTCCGAAACCTCCTCAATGGGCTCAAAGGGGGCCAGGGACAGGCCTTGTAGAGCAATGGACAAGTCCCATGGCGGCACCCTAGAGCGGACTGCAGGCCTCAGCCTCCAAGTGCCACGAAGGAAACGAGATACCAGAGGGTCCTTCCCCACAGACATTCCACCCAAAGGAATGTGGTAAGCACCTATGGCCGCCATATAGACCTTTAAAGTGGACGGGGTCAGACCTGCAGTGAACCGGTCCTGCAGGAACTCCAGCACTGTACCAATTGGGCAGTGGACTGGGTCCAACCGACGGTCACTACACCAAGAAGTGAATACTCTCCACTTCAGGGCATAAAGTTTCCTCGTGGAGGGAGCTCTGGACTGTAGAATGGTCTCAACAACCTCAGTTGAGAGACCTGACTCTATGAGCTGGGCCCCCTCAGAGGCCAAGCCCACAGGTTCCACAGTTCTGGGCGGGGGTGAAATATTGAGCCCCCTGCCTGGGACAGAAGGTCTCTCCTGACGGGTAACTCCAGAGGATGCCCGTCGAGGAGGGAGACCAGATCGGGAAACCATACTCTGCCCGGCCAACGCGGGGCTATTAGAAGCAGGCAAACCCGGTCCCTGCGAACTCTCTCCAGAACTCCCGGGAGCAGAGCAACTGGGGGAAAGGCGTACAGACGTAGCCTCGGCCACGTCTGAACCATAGCATCCAGTCCCAGAGGAGCTGGATGCGTGAGGGAGAACCAAAGTGGACAGTGAGACGTCTCTCGAGACGCAAACAAATCCACTTGTGCTTGGCCGTACTCCCTCCATATCAGCTCCACCACCTCGGGGTGGAGCCTCCATTCCCCGGGCCTCGGCCCCTGCCTCGACAGAGTGTCTGCTCCTATATTCTGAACCCCGGGGATGTAGGCTGCTCTGAGTGACAGCAACTTCCCCTGGGACCACAAGAGGATATGGCGTGCCAGATTTGATAATGGGCGCGAGCGCAAACCCCCTTGGTGGTTGATGTAGGCGACTACCGACGTGTTGTCCGTATGCACTAACACATGGTGTCCCCTGAGGTCTGTGACAAAGCTCCTCAGAGCCCGGAAGACAGCTAACATCTCTAGGCGATTGATATGCCAGGAACGATGATGGTCTTCCCACAGACCTTGAGCTGAGCGACCCTCCAGGATCGCTCCCCAACCCGTGAGGGAAGCATCCGTCGTTAGCAGTCTGCGACGACAAGAAGCTCCCAACACTGGGCCCTGGGACAGGAACCAAGGTTTCTTCCACATAACCAAGGCACGTAGGCATCGCCGCGTGACCTTGATTGTGCGAAATGGGTTGCCCCTCGGGGAAAACCCCCTGGTCCTGAGCCACCACTGCAGGGGCCTCATGTGCAGCAGTCCAAAAGGTATCACGTTGGAAGCTGCTGCCATGAGACCCAACAGTCTCTGGAACTGTTTGACAGTGAGTAGCTGGCCTAGCTTTACACTTTTCACAGCTGCAAGGATGGACTCTATACGTGGCGGTGACAGGCGCGCCTGCATCGACACTGAGTCCCAAACCACGCCTAGGAAAGTGGTTCTCTGGAGTGGAGAAAGCACACTCTTCTTGGCGTTCAGCCGTAACCCCAGCTCTTTCATGTGGGCGAGAACAACATCTCGATGTTGAACCGCCAACTGATGCGACTGAGCTAAAATCAACCAATCGTCGATGTAGTTCAAGATGCGAATCCCCTGAAGGCGCAGAGGCGCCAGAGCTGCATCCATGCATTTGGTGAAAGTGCGGGGTGATAAAGCTAGGCCGAATGGAAGAACACGATATTGGTATGCTTTGCCCCCGAAAGCAAACCTCAGGAACTTCCAATGACAAGGACGGATGGAAACATGGAAATATGCGTCCTTGAGATCTATCGTGACAAACCAGTCCTCGGACCTGATCTGTGGCACGATCTGTCTCAATGTCAACATTTTGAACTTGAGCTGCATGACTGACTCGTTCAGAACTCGAAGATCCAAAATGGGACGCAATCCCCCGTCCTTTTTTGGAACTATGAAGTACCGGCTGTAAAACCCGGTTTCCCTGTCGGAGGGAGGTACATATTCTATGGCCCCTTTCTCTAACAGAGTGTTTACTTCCTGTTCCATAACCAGAACCTGCTCGGGGGCCACCACAGTGGGCAGAACCCCCATAAACCGAGGTGGGCGTTTCCCGAACTGAATCAGATACCCTTTTTCCACGGTCTGCAGGACCCAACGAGAAACATTTGACAGTAGCTTCCACGCTGTCAAAGATTCTACTAGAGGTACCAGCCTCTCGAGACTGGTTTCTGGATTTTGTTGTTGTTGAGCAGTCAATTCGACGCCCTGTAACGGCGCACCGGCAGGGAGCGACCGAACAGACTGCTCTAACACCCTCCTCGGAGGGGGCGGGCATCCCGAGGCCACTACGTTTCCGGGTGGTCCTTGAGATATGTGCTCGCCGGAGACCGCTGCGCCCTGTAACACCGATGGCGGCAGGGTTGGCAGAACGGTCCCCTGAGGGTACCGAAGAGAGACGGGCACCGTAAAAAGAGGTGTTAACCGCTCTGCTTCGGGGGGGACTACCCTCATTAATCCTGAGCCCTCGGACGTCAGGATTTCTTCCCAGCAGCCTTCTTGGCGGTAATAACGGTCCGCAGATCCGTTCTACCCCTCGAAGACTGCTGGGTTTGAGCGCGCCCTCCGTGTCCCCGAGATTTTTGTGGGGGAGCACGGGAGGACACGCTCTGCTTCTGAGTGGCACGATGCTCAGCACCCTTTTTAGAGGAGTGAGGCTGCTCCCGCTCAGCAGCCTCATAGAAAGAACGGCGGGGGAGAAGCTTTTGGAGAGCAGCTGCTTGTTTAGCGGCTTCTTGTGATTTTGCAACCGCAATATTTACTGCATCCCCAAATAACCCGGCAGTGGAAACCGGAGCGTCTAACAGAACATGTTTTTCTTTGTCCTTAATATCGCTCAGGTTGAGCCACAGATGCCTCTCAGTGGCCACCAGGGCTGCCATAGACCGCCCGATAGATTTAGCGGTCTCCTTGGTGGCTCTGAGAGAAACATCCGTGGCTCTGCGCAGTTCAGCCACAGTGTCGGGACCGATTCCCCCGCCCTCCTCTAAATCCCCCAATAATTCTGCCTGATAGGCTTGTAAAATAGACATCGTATGCAGACACGCTGCAGCTTGACCAGCGGCTGCATACGATTTATTGATCAGGGAAGATGTTAATTTTACTGGCTTTGAGGGAAGTGTAGGAGCCTTCAGGGAAGATGCCGTTGCTGGAGAGAGATAGCCCGCGAGCGTCTCTTCCACCTTCGGCATCCCCCCATAACCATGCTCTTTATATTGAGAAATAGATGAATATAGAGAGGTGTGTGGTGTGTACACTCTGTGAGAGACTGGTCTCCCCCACGATCTCGACACCTCGGTGTGGAGATCGGGGAAAAACGGCAGGCTCCTACGCTGGGGCTGAGCACGAGATGGCAGGAAGCGTTCGTCGAGTTTGCTTTTTGAACGAACGTCCTGCCTATCCTCTGGCCACTCAATAGACAATCTGTCAACTGCTCTCGTGATCACATCGAGCAGTTCTTCAAAAGCATGAGACTGAGGTGGCGAATCCTCAGACTCAGCATCAATACTTACAACATCCAACTCCTCAGAGCTGGATAGTTGCAGTACTGGTGCCTCTATCGGGGGGGAAGTAACCGCAGCGCGTGCTTCCACACCCTGATGAGAGGCACTGGATCTATCAGAAGGAGGCTGAGATAAGGCAGAGCCCGTCTCAACATCCACTGATAGATCCATCTGCGAACCCCAGGTCTGAGATCGACGCCGTGCCTCGGCAGCGGCGGGACCAAAGCCCTGGGGAACGTGGTCGGGATTGAACCGAGCCAAGCGGGATCGGAGCGTACGCAAAGGAAGCGCACAGCAATGCTCACAGTCACCACCCTCGAGTGCTGACTGGGCATGCTCCTCTCCCAAACAAACAACACAAAGAGTGTGTGTGTCACCTCCCGTTAAATAACGCGGGCAGGGATGGACACACACTCTAAACTGCTGCTTGCTCGCCATACTGAATAATATATATATATCAGACAACACCAAATAAGACAGACAGATTTCAACACAGAGCGCTACTGAAGACTCAGAAAGCTGTTGTTTCCTGCTTCAGGCCGGCTTTTATAGCTTCCTGGTACGTGACGTCACCCGCCTCTGACGTCCCGCTACACCATTGGACTGATTTTACATGTGCTTCAAGACGTCATCACGCAAAGCGTTCCCATAGCGTCAAACTCGACGCAACGCGAGTTCCCTTGAAAGGGAACTGAGTTTGTTGTTTTCCTTTCAAACCTGATAAACAGCAGAGATAATAACTCACATTATAACTGAAATATGTTTCAAAGAAAGGCAGCGTATCACTTTACAAATCGTGGTTTCTCTTACAATACATGCTTATTAATGCTGTAACATGGATGTTTAAAGTAAAAAATTAGAAAACATTGCAGCACAAGGGAGTTAAACAAGGAGAACTTATTGAGACATGCTAATGTTGCACAAACATTTGACTTAGATGTTTTTGAAAAACCTGTTATGCATTTAAAAAGCGTCTCTATGGAGTTTATGGTTTAATGATGAATGGTCAAATTTATATTCCATATCAACTTGTCTTGCTTGCTGTGTTGTGTGTTTACAAGTAGTCAGATGTCACGAATACTGTACAGTCCGTGCTGTACAATCACACTTCACTTGTTTTTTTGTGATGTTTAAGGGTGTGTAATAGAACAATGTGCATCAAAAGTGGTAGTTTGCATGCTTTGTGCATCATAAACATGTTATGCAAGATGAGCAGCATTGTTTCACTGAATTTCCATAACCAACACATTGGGAGCGGACAGAAAATTCAGAGCTGGAACTCAGTTTGACTAAAAACAAGACGCCTCAAAGTGAAATTCTTCAGTGCAATGAGCTCTAAAAAGAGTTTTTTATTTTATTTTGAAGCATAATATTATGTAAGTGCTCTTGCAGTTTTTCCAAAGAAATATATTTTACACTTCCGTAAAGTGACTTCATAAGGGAGGTTTTCTGAACCACTAAAGCAAACATCACAGCATAATCAATTATGAAATTTATATGAAATATTTGTGATTTATATGTTGCTTGCAAGAAATAAAGAAATCTCTTCAGGAAACACTGACCACCGAATGTGTTTAATTGAACACAACGTGCATCACTCCACTTTAGCTGACTTTCAAACAATATAAATCAACACCTAACTAGAGTATTAAATATGAGTAATATAATACATTATATAATCAGATATGTATGTATGTTGACTAAAGTGTTTCTCGTACAGTATATTGAAATGTTTTATATTGATTGTCTGTACTGAGACTGAATAGAAGATCTTGGCACCCAAAGCTCCCAATGACTGCTTCTAGTCTGCACGTTTCATTCTATCAATGCCCTACAATTGCAATAGTATATTCCCAAGAATGATGCCATAATCACAGTTTCTAATTTATTTCCCAGATCACATTCAGGCGGGTTTTTTATATCTCATAATTATGATGTGCTTTAGCAGAGCCCAGTGCTCAAGCCCCTTCATATCGGACAGCACGGCAAATGTGTCTACAATTATATGGACCGGTGAACTTGTGAAACTATATTTTACAAAAAGATACATTTTTCATTAACCTCACCCTACAACTACCCAGCCTTGACCTAACCATAACCTACATGCCATTCCGGTTTGTCAAATCAATGACATACAATGATGTGTTTTGAACATGTTATGCAAGATGAGCAACATTGTTTCACTGGATTTTCTGTCCGCACCCAATGCGTTAGTTATGACAATTCAGAGCAGGAACTCAATTCCTGAAAAAGTCCCTCCCAATTTTTGGACAGGCTGTTTGCAAAACAGAAACACTTGCATGACTTTGATTTTCTAACATTTAAAAACACACAACAGTAATGTGCTGGGGAAATCACTTCTCATGCAGCACAGGCAATCTGTCAAAGCACCTAACACACATGAAAATAAATGCTTATGATATTTTTGAAGCATAATATTAAGTGCTCTTGTACTGCAGAAAGGCATGTCTGTCACTCAAAGCTGAAAGTGAAACCGTGATGCTTAAGTGCTGACGTATTAGAAGATGGCGACAGGCCTCCACCATGTTGGGTGTGGTACCAGCTGTGCCATTGGCTGTTCTTAGGGACAGTACGCAGCTGATGGGCATATAAAGACTGATGAGACTAAGAGACTGTTCACTCAGAAGAGATTTGGCAAAATAAAGACAACAGAAAAAAACAGTACGGAAAAACTGGAAAGAATCCTATCACAGGAGCAGAGGCGAGACATTAGAAGGAAGAATAAAACAAAAACTGGGGTTAGCCAGTTGAGCTATTGAGGCCTTTTACTCAGAGAAGTTTGAAGTATAACATTATGGAAGCAGAGACTCTTGTCAGAAGTGACTGGAATGGTGAAATCTGTAACCTTCGCTTCAGAACACATCGCAGGAATGCATGGATAGAGGCTTTTGAGAGATATTATGTAGAGTTAAGGGTTACAAGAAATCCCATTCAAGATGCCTTGCAACTGGTCATAGAGAACCCAGAGGACCCATTGAGAAGGAACCAAACCAGAAAGCACCTAACAGTTAACTTTTACCATTCTGGAGCTGTAATGGTCCAGGGAGCACGACCAGTGCTCACAACCTTTGAAAATCAGATCTTTGATGAATTAAGAGGAATGGTTGAGCAAACAGCTCAGCAAATTCAAAATGAATAATTAAAATAAAATAAAGAGAGAGAGAGAGAGAGAGAGAGAGAGAGAGAGAGAGACATCATTTCTTCTTCCTGGTGAAGACTTCCACCCAGAGACCATCTACAGAGTCAAAGCTGAGATCTCCAGAAGATGTGCTCTTCTGCCCAGTATGCTAACTCACCACAGACCATTATGACCATGCGCATCTAAACAACGACAAGGTCAAAACGCTTGCAATCAAAAGACATTGAACATGGAACCCCTCACCTCCACCAGGACAAAGATGAGAACCTCCACCTCGTACACAACTCTACTTGTGAGAACCCCGTTTACCAGGACAACACCATAGACCCACACAAATTCCACCTGAAACCTCTGACTACATCCGCACACCAACCTGCAACTGACCAAAGATCCCCAGCATCAACAAGACATCCATCCAGACAGAGAACCCAAACTGACTCATCCTGCTGAAACTGAGATGGGTGAGATCAAACAAGTACTGGATGGCACTAAATAAAGAGAGTCAGTTTGGCTGTAAAAGATACAAATGCCATATCTAAAAAAAAAAAGAAAGCAAATAATACAACATTGAAAATGATTATTTATGTATTATCCCTAATTTTAATGTATTTTAATTCTTGTACAAACATTATGTGTGTATTGTCTGAGGTGACAGAGTCTGGCCCACGCCAGGAAAGCAGGAACAGTGTTTGCTAGTTAACCCGGCATCCTGAGAATATGGAATATGCATGTGTTTCACTTCATGCAATGATCATTTTATAATCAATAATTTAATCAAAGGTAATCAAGAATCACATTTTAGACAGCTTTTCATTTAAGTTTTGCTCATACTGATTCTCGTGTGTTCTTGTCTTATGCTTGTACAAGCAGCATAATATGTGTGTAATATGTGGGTAATATGTAATATGTGTGTAATATGTAATATGTGGGTAATATGTAATATGTGGGTAATATGTAATATGTGGGTTATATGTGTGTCTTAGGGGTGAGAGGAAAGCTATGCATGGGTCATAGGTTCAATGATTATAAGAAACACACACACACACATATATATATATATTCACGTTTAAAATGTCAGCACCCATTAATCACTTAATATGATATGCTTGGATTGAATTATAAGTAGAAGCTTTGTATAACTAATACTAGTTTAACTGTGTTCTGTTTGAGTCCAGTGTTTTCTCGCCATGTTGTGCCAAAGTTTCTTAGCAGATGTTTGAGGGCCTACATTTCAACGAGGTCCTGATGACACTCAACATCGTGATGAGAAGATACTACCTTTCTTTGTACTTATTCATAACCTTCTTGTAGAGAATTGTAAGGCTATATAGATACGTGACTTTGTTTTTCGTTAGTGGGGAGTCTCATAGCCAATCATCTTCCACCAGATAGGAACTTAATAGGACACATAAGGGAAGAGGTTCAAAAAAACATGAGACCTACTTATGATTGAAAAGAGTCTAGAATTCCCTGTGCTTGTAACTTATCGCTATCATAGATTAGAGATGAATTGATTTTGCATTGCCTATAATTTTTAGTTTCTTTGTTGTTCTGTATGCATTTTGGAACTGTAAAGAACAACTTGTATTCAATACATGTAATTGATTGATTGCAATCTTGACCCTGACTCTTCATTGTCCATACTCATCTTTCTACTTGACCAAGCTGTCCACCCCAATTCTAGTAACACTGTTCAACAGCAACACTGTAAAATCAATACACGAAAAATAAATTCATAAAATTAAATAATAAAAAAGCATAAAATTATAGTATGATACTGGTGGCTCTAGCTGACGGTAATTTAGTGTTATTCTATAGTCCTTCCATTGTGATCTTAAACAACAGTATACTATTGTAAAAAAAATAATACAGTACAGCGCTGTACAATAATATATCGAATATTGTTATTTCAGTGCTCCTACGGTAAAATTAATTGACAGCTTATTACTCATAAAAAGGTGACCTTTAGAGTATAACATTGCACGAAGAATTTATTTAGGAACATTTTAAAATGAAACCCACAAGAATAAAGCAGCTTTGACAAGAATCTGTCTTATTGCACTGCACATGCACCTAATGTTATATCACACACATTAATCACGGTCAAATAGATTTTCAACTGCTAGGCCTGCTGGTGATACAAGAGGCAAAGTAATTAGGTCAAGCAAATGTAAAATGTTAAACAACACCAAAAAAGTATATGTCGAGTGGTAGAACCATGTCGGCCTGCTACAGCCTAGAGGAAAGGAAGTTGTGTAAAAATGTATGTTTATCATCCAGTAAACATTATGGATGTCACCAAATTTCATGGTGAATCCACACAGAAAAATAAATTAAAAAAAAAAGTTGAACAACCTAAAGATCAGAGGCAGTTGCTTCGCAAAAATACAATTTAAACACACAAACAAACATCATATTTTCTTATGCTAAATAAACTCTTAATTTGTATAAGTGAAAAGTGAAATCTACTGAAAGATAACACATTCACTCAAGGCCTGAAAGGCATGAAACATGGATTAGGGTTAGGATTATGAAAAGGACTAGGCTTGGGGCTACATAAAACCCCACTGAAAGTTCATGAGACTTTTAAATGAGCATATCTACCAGTAACCATAATTATTAGAATAACACATTTAAACATCCAAATACTCATTCAGTATTAACCCATTTTCACAACCCTTTTGAAAACAAGTGAACATTTATATCGGATTCAATTATAACGACACAAGGTTTCATATTTGTTCTGATCTTATGTTTCATTGTCTTTTTAATCACCAGACCATTTTTATCTTGTTTAGAATCTGACTGCTCAAATAAAATAGCAAGCGCGCTCTTTCCTCAAAATGGCGGACGCTTGTGAAATAGCTGTAAAGTTCATTTTATATTGGTCATTCGTTTGACATTCGGCTTGGAAAGTTAGGGAGTGTCTCTACAGTGTGAAACGGATAAAAAAAACTGCAAAAAAAAAAAACTGCAAAAAAAAAAACCCATTTGTCTCTCTGGCTAAAAACACATGTGGCGTTATGCAAATGTAGTATTAAACATATGAACGAAAAATGTTTTGGTACAAAAACCACATAAGCTTAAATGTATTCATATATTTTTGAGCATGCGCTGACCCCGCTCTGTGATTTTACGAGGCCTTCCACTTCGTGGCTGAGATGCTGTTGTTCCCAATTGCTTCCACTTTGTTATAAAACCACTAACAGTTGATTGTGGAATATTTAGTAGTAAGGAAATTTCACAAATAGACTTATTGCACAGATGGCAAGCGATCACGGTCCCACGCTTGAAATTACTAAGCTCCTGAGAGCGACCTATTCTTTCACAGATGTGTGTAGAAGCATCTGCATTCCTAGTGCTTGATTTATACACCTGTGGCCATGGAAGTGATTGGAACACCTGAATTCAATGATTTGGAGGGGTGTCCTAATACTTTTGGCAATATATTGTAGTTCCCTTACAATCAATGAAGCTGTCTACACTGCACAATGAATCTCTTAATGACATAATGGGCCCTATCTTGCACCCAGCGCAATTGACTTTGTACAGCGACGCATGTCTCATTCCTATTTTGCACCCGACGCACACGGACTCTTCCCTCCACAGACGCACGTCGGTAAATTAGGGAATGAACTTGCGCTCCCGGGGGCGGTTCAGCGAAAAGAGGCGTGTTCCGGCGCAAACGTTCCCTGGTGCTATTTTGCAGTTTCAGAAAACAATTCCTCCACTGACCAGGAGAAACCTCGTCTAAAGTCAGTGGGGCGTTGCACATGTTATTCAGAGGCTATTTTAAGAGCGCATGCTTGGCCATAATCAATGTAGCGTGTGCACAACACATACACACACTTTGCTTCTCTCATCTACACAGAAACAGCAGTTTTTATTTTTACAGGGAAAAATATTCCACACGAGGGAAATCATTGTTGTGTCCATGAAGATGTGAAAAATAGGCATAAATCTAGCTTACACATTTACCCAAATTATCATACGCCTGTTTAACTGAAGCTAATCTGGGTGTGTTTCTCCATCCCCAATGTCACTTCTACGGCCCTGACGAGAACGTCGGTCTCCTCGGCCTTGGAACCGCTCCTGGCATGCGTCTGGCAAATCCGCCGTTATAATAGCAAACCGCCATGGAACAAGCACGTCTGCTCTTAAAGGGAATGTGAGATGACGCTCTGATTGGTTTATTTCACGTTACGCCCAAACCACACCTATGAGTAATGAAGCGACTTCAGACCAACCCATTTTAGATTTGCGTCAGAGATCCGCCCACAAAGTTACTTGCGTTTCACGTTTGATACTTGCATTTCAGATCGTTAAAATAGGGCCCAATGTCTGCACTTTGTTATAATGACATAATTTGCGTGCATGAAGAACAGAATTAAGTTAGTAGCAGAGTTTACTTTAGCAACATTTTGGCAACGTACAATTCAGCACCACGGACAGCGATCACCACATGTGCGCTTCATTTAGTTCTGTGGCGTCATTGAGTAGAAACAGATTTGTCCAGAGCCGAATGTTTTTGTTAAGAATTGCTTGTATTTGAGTGGAAATGAAGCAGGATTTATTGTTTTTATTGTTATATATAGTGACAAGGGTCACAGAACTACAGCTGTCAACTAAATGTTTACATTTTACTCAATTTAGATACAGACAAAAACATTAAGTTTCTTCACTTACCACAAACATCAAGGGGTTGTTTCTTACATTCACAAATGAAACAACTCCATCAAAGCTTTCAAAATTAACCTCTATAATGTGACACGAGCATGATTTTTTAATCATATGAAACTTTATATATATTTTTTTAAGTTACATTGTACTTATATTAAATGTATATCTTACATTACACATGCCTGTTTCCATAATATACTTGCATTCTTCAAACCCTGCAGAGCGATCTGGTCTCTCGGTCCATACAAAATGATATTAAGGATAGCACGAATGTTACTCTCTATAGAATAACATAATTAAAATATACATGTGCAACAAAAAAAAAATTAATATTTAATATATATATATATATATATATATATATATATATATATATATATATATATATATATATATATATAAATAAAAATTGAGAATAAAGTTGTAATATTTTGAAAATAAAGTCAAAATTATGAGTCTTCCATAGAAGAGAGAGAGAGAGAGAGAGAGAGAGAGTGTGAGTGTGAGTGAGTGAGTGAGTGAGTGAGTGTGTGTGTGTCAGGGGCGATTCTAGGATTTTCATTTTAGGGGGGCTCAGCCCCCAATGAGGGTATGATGTAAAAAAAAAAAAAAAAAAAAAATTAGTTTATTGTGTAATGCTCATTATTAACTATTTCATTCATTCATCCAGTAACATGCATATGGCATGGTTTTATAATCACTGAGGTCTACATATTCTCTGATCTACATATGTGCATTTTAAGATGTTTTGAAGGCCAAAAAAATCAGATGACAATAGCTTTAAAACCATGTGCGGGCAGCTGTTTTTTTTTTCTCACCTCATCAGGATCACACTCTTTTTCTCTTTGTTTTTATCTTGCTCTGTCTTTTCCCCTCCTAAAGCTGAGCTTTGACTGATATAGGCTTTTTATTTTTGTCTGTCAGTGAAGAAAGTAAACATAGGGTCAACTGATCAAAATACAAAGCTTTCAGACAAAGCTACCAGGAAAGCTAGGTAACTGAGTCCATCTACAATGAAATATAAATTATTTTATTTTTTAAGCTTTTTAGCCTTTATAATCAACAATACGGTTGGTTATTCGTCAAGTCACCCCATGAAAATCTATTTAATTTCAAATAATTTAACTAACCAGCTAAACGTGTATTAATGTAATTGTCTATTGGCAATATGATTAATCTGTTCTATATTTATTTCTATTTATTAAAAATAACAACATGAATTATCAATTTACCACTTCTATAAATCAAGTACTTAAAAGAAAATCACAAATCCCTTTACTCTACTCATATATGTATGATGATACACTCCTCCTGATTCATTATTACTTAATACAAAACTATATTTATTAATACAAAACAAAATAACTCCACATGATGTTTCTCTCTCTGGGCCATCTAGTGCTTTCAGACAATGACGTGTGTCTTTAATCATTTCTGTGCATGGCTGCATAATGTAATGCCGAAATACAAAATAATATGTTTTAAAGTTTAAAAAGTAAATTAAAATAAATCATGATCGTTTTCTAAAGTATGTTTTCATGGGTGTTAATCGCTTCATTTTTGTAGGAATAAAAAACAACTAGCCTATCACACTGTGATAAGGGCTGAAGGTGAACGCAGCGAACCGTCCCGTGTTGCTCCCAATGCTCCAGTAACATTACATTATGTAAACTGCAATGCATTTATGACAAAGAACTGCACCGATGCAGATGTAATATCATAGCAATCTATCAATAAATGCACTCACGACACACCTTGTACTCTCTGATGTTCGCTCTGCTCGGCGCTCCTGCAGATTGAAAAATGCGCTAAATCCAAGCAGACTCAGATAAGGGGAGGAGCCGAAACTTGACGCAGCTTGCCGCCGTTTCAAATGAGTTTTTTTAAAGGGGACTGAAGCGATCAAAAATGTATATTAATCAAATATTTTTTAGGGGGGCTGGGCAGAAGTTTAGGGGGGCTGAAGCCCCCCTAAAAAGGGCCTAGTGACGCCCCTGGTGTGTGTGTAGAAATGCACTTGTGAAGTCGAACTGCCTTGGACATGGATCTAAACAAAATAGTAGCTTTTTACTTTTATCTGGGCTTTCAACAAAAGGGAATTCTACAGGTGCTAATTTACTAACATGGCATTACCATTTGTTTTTGTCAGAAACACAGGGTTAGGTCCTAAACACATGACCATGCTCATATTCAGTTACAGTCATAGCGCCACCTGCTGGCAACAGGAAGTGACATGTTAAACACTGTTGTGGACATATAAAAACATATAAAAAAAGTGACAGCAAGTGCTAAACATGCTAACAACATTCTTCCTCTCCATACATAGGAGAGGAAGAATTTACTAAACTCGTTAAATCATCTAAATCTACAACATGTATGTTAGTCCAAGTGATCTGAGGGCGCGGGCGCATCGGTCTGCGCAAGCGCCGGAAGTGATCTCTCGCGCGTGTACGTCACTCATTGTTTACACAGAGATTGTGCTCATTTCATGTAATGCCAGCTTTACAAATAGAAAGGACAAATACAAAGACGTTGTTCACATACCTCCGTTGGATGCGAAAACATCATAGGCACAGCTGATGATGTCAGTACTATGCGATCCACTCCTTGGTTTATAAAATCATCAGGGGAAAAATGATCGCTGCAGACCCTCCTCAACTTTAGTAAGTTTATGGGTGTGTTGATATCCAGCTGAAGAGTGATCAACCATAACTTCAAGAGAGAAGGCTTATAAATTTGGGAATTCGTGAAAACTCACCACTCCCGGATGAGTTCGCGCGAGCATACGTAATTGTTTTCTTTTACGTCGGTTTAAACATCCCGGATAAGCGCAAATTAGTACCATTTATATTAGCCGTCTTACCTACAATCTCTCATACCTGCCAACCTTGCAATTATTTTTTGCGCACCGACGGGGGTGGGGGGGGGGGGGTGGGTATTTTTTTACATAAAACTGTAAAAAAAAAAAAAGGAACTAAATAAAAACTTGGACCTACTTAATTTATTATTCCAATATCCAAATATGATACTTAGCCTAAAGCCCACATGGAAAAGGGCTTCTATTTGTGACGTGCTGTCTTTGCATTTGAACATTGCGCATTTTAAACAGGACACGCATTAGCTGAATAAATGTTAGCCAATATAAACATATTTATAGAAAACAGTTGACAATGATTAGACAGGAGTCCAATAATAGCATAACGAATCACTTATTCTAAAAAGAATATCAAGATCCGACATATGAGGGCTGTGTTAACAATAAAACATCCGTCGTTTAACAAATTTTAAAAACAAGGATGGATAATACAAAAATGCTTTCTGTCATTTTGACAGAAAAAAACCCCAAAACAAGCAAGAACAAAATTTAAACTTAGCCCGTCAAATTTAATTTTTTTAATTATCTTCTCTCTCTTTGTGCGCGCGTCCGTGTTTGTGAGAGAGCTCGCGCAGCACTGATACAACGGTACGTTTTAATCCATAACTAACGCGCTAGTTTTCATACAAAATAAATATGTAACATAATTAGGTACTTTAGTTATTATTAACACAATAACGTAACACATGAAGGCTACGTTTCTTAGCACTGATAATTAATAAACGCCTGTTTCTCCAGACTCGCGCTTATCCGTATTCCGTAATCCACATATCACATCACTTTCATAATCACCAAGCCATAGCGATTTAAAGTTTATTAAGATTTATTGTTCAGCATTACTTGAGCATTTTATTATTTGCATGGCTGAATGAGCTTCCTCTTTTCTCAGTGACCATGAAGAATGGAGTATTTTAAGATAATCCATGCGATCCGTGTGATCATCAAATCCATAGGATTAGGTTAACTCGGTACAATATTTCAACTTTCCACATCCACCCCAGGCCGTTTACCTTCAGGAGTCAGATGTACAGTCATTACTGTCCTCGCTTATGAAATCAGTCAGACTGCGGGCTGCAGGAGTGGAAGGCGGCTCGAGCGGGATTCTATTGGTGTCGATTTTCAGTCTCTTTTTAATGATAGGCCTTACGCATCTGTCAATCATCCCCGCTTGTTATTTGGGGAATGAATCCAGCGCTATGATTGGCCGAACTCTTCTTCTTTTGCTGTTGCTTGATTTGAGGACTGCGCGTGCAGAGGCGTCACCAGGTTTTTGCGTAGTTTAGAGTGACAAATCGTACCAGCGTACTTTGAAGTCAAAATGCGTATCCGATACGCAAAATGCGTACAGGTTGGCAGGTCTGAATCTCTGTTCTGTGTAAACAATGAGTGACGTAACGTACACGCGCGAGAGATCACTTCCGGCGCTTGCGCAGACCGATGCGCCCGCGCCCTCAGATCACTTGGACGTGGCTGTGTTCAAGAGGTAAAAACGATATAAATACTGTTCGTTTTCTCACACAAACCGCTCGTTTCGTGTCTTAGGCCATCAATGTGTACTTACGATGGGGAATTGTTTAATTTGGACGATGGGGAATTGTTTAATTTGGACTCTGTGCATGCTCTTTGAGACAGTGACCATAGACCTGCATTATATGACTGACAGACAAGAACGGTTTGACCTAAAAATATCAAAATTGAAACTACTGCGGAAAAAAAGACACCTACATCTTGGATGCCCTTGAGGTAAGCTAAAACATACCAAAATTTAATTTCAAAGTGAACTATCCCTTTAATGATATTGAGAAGAGGATCTGTGACCTTTGGGAGCGTCTCTTTCAGTAGCTTAGTCGGTATAGGGTCTAACATACATGTTGTAGATTTAGATGATTTAACGAGTTTAGTAAATTCTTCCTCTCCTATAGCAACGAATTAATCAAATTTTTCCTCAGGGAGACTACAATGCACTGCCTGATGCGATACTGTAGTAGACGGTTGCATAGTTATAATTTTCTCCCTGATATTATCAATCTTATAAGTGAAGAAGTTCATAAAGTCATTGATGCTGTGCTGCTTGGAAACTTCGGTGCTTGAAGCTTTATTTTTCGTTAGTTTAGCCACCGTTTCAAATAAATACCTAGAATTATGTTTATTTTCTTCTAATAGGGTTGAAAAATAAGCAGATCTAGCAGCTTTTAAAGCCTCTCTGTAAGTAATCGAGCTCTCCTTCCATGAGATGCAAAATACCCTGTAATGGGAAATTTTTATTTCCATTGATCTTCAACATATATTGCAAAGTAATGTGTCACATGTCTATATTGTGAAATGTGAACAGGATATATGTATGTTTGTACATCTGTCTCTGTGCAGAGTGACACATGATGGGGATAGCTGAAGAGTGACCTTCTGACCTCAGAGGTCAGGATGCATCTAAAATTTGTTTGTCCCAGTGTCAGAAGTAGTGATGAATAGGAGCATGTGCAAAAGCGTGTCAAAGTTAGTGGACAACTATTAGGAAAAGCAACAGCTGAAGGAGACCTTGGTAAAGAATATAAAAGGTGTCGCACAGCTCCTCCTCCTTGTCTTTCACTCTGCAGGCAGGCTCTGAATGTCTGTATGACTGTCTGACCTTCTCTTGCAAGAGAATAAATACTTTTAAAATACAATTTGATTTTTGGTGTCTCTTATACAGTGATGATGATTGTTTAATTATTGTTTTTGCCACAACAACCTCTAGTTTTGTTTTCTTCCAGTTGCGCTCCATCTCTCTGGCTGCTCTCTTAAGGGCCCGAGTGTGCTCGCTGTACCACGGCGTTGGACTATTTTCTTTAATCTTCTTTAAGCGCAACGGAGCAACTGTGTCTAAAGTGCTGGAAAAGAGAGAGTTAAAAGTTTCTGTTGCAATATCGAGTTCTTCTAAGCTATCTGGGATGCTGAGATGGTGAAACTGATCAGGAAGATTATTGATAAAGCAATCTTTAGTGGCAGATATTGACAGGGTCATTTTCCAGCATATATACAGTTCATGTTTTCAAAAAAAGAGATAAACCTTTTAAAATATATAATATTTTGGCAGAAAATATGGCAAAGAACCTAATTATGATTTTCCAAAAGAACAGAGCCCAAGGAAACCAGGATGCTACACACTATAAAAAAACAGTGCTTTTGGAAGCTTTGGCTTGGCAGTCAATGCGCTGGGAGAGAAAGCTTCTCTACCTCCAAATCCTAATTAAAACAAGATATATAAAAAGATATCTCTTCATGTGTGCTTTTAGTTTGGAACAGCTTAAGTTCACCTGGATTGAACCTACATGATCTCATCAGAACACAAACATTGGTGAACATGAATTGAAAAAAGAAAAAAGAAAAACTGAGTTTGTTGTTTTCCTTTCAAACCTGATAAACAGCAGAGATAATAACTCACATTATAACTGAAATATGTTTCAAAGAAAGGCAGCGTATCACTTTACAAATCGTGGTTTCTCTTACAATACATGCTTATTAATGCTGTAACATGGATGTTTAAAGTAAAAAATTAGAAAACATTGCAGCACAAGGGAGTTAAACAAGGAGAACTTATTGAGACATGCTAATGTTGCACAAACATTTGACTTAGATGTTTTTGAAAAACCTGTTATGCATTTAAAAAGCGTCTCTATGGAGTTTATGGTTTAATGATGAATGGTCAAATGTATATTCCATATCAACTTGTCTTGCTTGCTGTGTTGTGTGTTTACAAGTAGTCAGATGTCACGAATACTGTACAGTCCGTGCTGTACAATCACACTTCACTTGTTTTTTTGTGATGTTTAAGGGTGTGTAATAGAACAATGTGCATCAAAAGTGGTAGTTTGCATGCTTTGTGCATCATAAACATGTTATGCAAGATGAGCAGCATTGTTTCACTGAATTTCCATAACCAACACATTGGGAGCGGACAGAAAATTCAGAGCTGGAACTCAGTTTGACTAAAAACAAGACGCCTCAAAGTGAAATTCTTCAGTGCAATGAGCTCTAAAAAGAGTTTTTTATTTTATTTTGAAGCATAATATTATGTAAGTGCTCTTGCAGTTTTTCCAAAGAAATATATTTTACACTTCCGTAAAGTGACTTCATAAGGGAGGTTTTCTGAACCACTAAAGCAAACATCACAGCATAATCAATTATGAAATTTATATGAAATATTTGTGATTTATATGTTGCTTGCAAGAAATAAAGAAATCTCTTCAGGAAACACTGACCACCGAATGTGTTTAATTGAACACAACGTGCATCACTCCACTTTAGCTGACTTTCAAACAATATAAATCAACACCTAACTAGAGTATTAAATATGAGTAATATAATACATTATATAATCAGATATGTATGTATGTTGACTAAAGTGTTTCTCGTACAGTATATTGAAATGTTTTATATTGATTGTCTGTACTGAGACTGAATAGAAGATCTTGGCACCCAAAGCTCCCAATGACTGCTTCTAGTCTGCACGTTTCATTCTATCAATGCCCTACAATTGCAATAGTATATTCCCAAGAATGATGCCATAATCACAGTTTCTAATTTATTTCCCAGATCACATTCAGGCGGGTTTTTTATATCTCATAATTATGATGTGCTTTAGCAGAGCCCAGTGCTCAAGCCCCTTCATATCGGACAGCACGGCAAATGTGTCTACAATTATATGGACCGGTGAACTTGTGAAACTATATTTTACAAAAAGATACATTTTTCATTAACCTCACCCTACAACTACCCAGCCTTGACCTAACCATAACCTACATGCCATTCCGGTTTGTCAAATCAATGACATACAATGATGTGTTTTGAACATGTTATGCAAGATGAGCAACATTGTTTCACTGGATTTTCTGTCCGCACCCAATGCGTTAGTTATGACAATTCAGAGCAGGAACTCAATTCCTGAAAAAGTCCCTCCCAATTTTTGGACAGGCTGTTTGCAAAACAGAAACACTTGCATGACTTTGATTTTCTAACATTTAAAAACACACAACAGTAATGTGCTGGGGAAATCACTTCTCATGCAGCACAGGCAATCTGTCAAAGCACCTAACACACATGAAAATAAATGCTTATGATATTTTTGAAGCATAATATTAAGTGCTCTTGTACTGCAGAAAGGCATGTCTGTCACTCAAAGCTGAAAGTGAAACCGTGATGCTTAAGTGCTGACGTATTAGAAGATGGCGACAGGCCTCCACCATGTTGGGTGTGGTACCAGCTGTGCCATTGGCTGTTCTTAGGGACAGTACGCAGCTGATGGGCATATAAAGACTGATGAGACTAAGAGACTGTTCACTCAGAAGAGATTTGGCAAAATAAAGACAACAGAAAAAAACAGTACGGAAAAACTGGAAAGAATCCTATCACAGGAGCAGAGGCGAGACATTAGAAGGAAGAATAAAACAAAAACTGGGGTTAGCCAGTTGAGCTATTGAGGCCTTTTACTCAGAGAAGTTTGAAGTATAACATTATGGAAGCAGAGACTCTTGTCAGAAGTGACTGGAATGGTGAAATCTGTAACCTTCGCTTCAGAACACATCGCAGGAATGCATGGATAGAGGCTTTTGAGAGATATTATGTAGAGTTAAGGGTTACAAGAAATCCCATTCAAGATGCCTTGCAACTGGTCATAGAGAACCCAGAGGACCCATTGAGAAGGAACCAAACCAGAAAGCACCTAACAGTTAACTTTTACCATTCTGGAGCTGTAATGGTCCAGGGAGCACGACCAGTGCTCACAACCTTTGAAAATCAGATCTTTGATGAATTAAGAGGAATGGTTGAGCAAACAGCTCAGCAAATTCAAAATGAATAATTAAAATAAAATAAAGAGAGAGAGAGAGAGAGAGAGAGAGAGAGAGAGAGAGAGAGACATCATTTCTTCTTCCTGGTGAAGACTTCCACCCAGAGACCATCTACAGAGTCAAAGCTGAGATCTCCAGAAGATGTGCTCTTCTGCCCAGTATGCTAACTCACCACAGACCATTATGACCATGCGCATCTAAACAACGACAAGGTCAAAACGCTTGCAATCAAAAGACATTGAACATGGAACCCCTCACCTCCACCAGGACAAAGATGAGAACCTCCACCTCGTACACAACTCTACTTGTGAGAACCCCGTTTACCAGGACAACACCATAGACCCACACAAATTCCACCTGAAACCTCTGACTACATCCGCACACCAACCTGCAACTGACCAAAGATCCCCAGCATCAACAAGACATCCATCCAGACAGAGAACCCAAACTGACTCATCCTGCTGAAACTGAGATGGGTGAGATCAAACAAGTACTGGATGGCACTAAATAAAGAGAGTCAGTTTGGCTGTAAAAGATACAAATGCCATATCTAAAAAAAAAAAGAAAGCAAATAATACAACATTGAAAATGATTATTTATGTATTATCCCTAATTTTAATGTATTTTAATTCTTGTACAAACATTATGTGTGTATTGTCTGAGGTGACAGAGTCTGGCCCACGCCAGGAAAGCAGGAACAGTGTTTGCTAGTTAACCCGGCATCCTGAGAATATGGAATATGCATGTGTTTCACTTCATGCAATGATCATTTTATAATCAATAATTTAATCAAAGGTAATCAAGAATCACATTTTAGACAGCTTTTCATTTAAGTTTTGCTCATACTGATTCTCGTGTGTTCTTGTCTTATGCTTGTACAAGCAGCATAATATGTGTGTAATATGTGGGTAATATGTAATATGTGTGTAATATGTAATATGTGGGTAATATGTAATATGTGGGTAATATGTAATATGTGGGTTATATGTGTGTCTTAGGGGTGAGAGGAAAGCTATGCATGGGTCATAGGTTCAATGATTATAAGAAACACACACACACACATATATATATATATTCACGTTTAAAATGTCAGCACCCATTAATCACTTAATATGATATGCTTGGATTGAATTATAAGTAGAAGCTTTGTATAACTAATACTAGTTTAACTGTGTTCTGTTTGAGTCCAGTGTTTTCTCGCCATGTTGTGCCAAAGTTTCTTAGCAGATGTTTGAGGGCCTACATTTCAACGAGGTCCTGATGACACTCAACATCGTGATGAGAAGATACTACCTTTCTTTGTACTTATTCATAACCTTCTTGTAGAGAATTGTAAGGCTATATAGATACGTGACTTTGTTTTTCGTTAGTGGGGAGTCTCATAGCCAATCATCTTCCACCAGATAGGAACTTAATAGGACACATAAGGGAAGAGGTTCAAAAAAACATGAGACCTACTTATGATTGAAAAGAGTCTAGAATTCCCTGTGCTTGTAACTTATCGCTATCATAGATTAGAGATGAATTGATTTTGCATTGCCTATAATTTTTAGTTTCTTTGTTGTTCTGTATGCATTTTGGAACTGTAAAGAACAACTTGTATTCAATACATGTAATTGATTGATTGCAATCTTGACCCTGACTCTTCATTGTCCATACTCATCTTTCTACTTGACCAAGCTGTCCACCCCAATTCTAGTAACACTGTTCAACAGCAACACTGTAAAATCAATACACGAAAAATAAATTCATAAAATTAAATAATAAAAAAGCATAAAATTATAGTATGATACTGGTGGCTCTAGCTGACGGTAATTTAGTGTTATTCTATAGTCCTTCCATTGTGATCTTAAACAACAGTATACTATTGTAAAAAAAATAATACAGTACAGCGCTGTACAATAATATATCGAATATTGTTATTTCAGTGCTCCTACGGTAAAATTAATTGACAGCTTATTACTCATAAAAAGGTGACCTTTAGAGTATAACATTGCACGAAGAATTTATTTAGGAACATTTTAAAATGAAACCCACAAGAATAAAGCAGCTTTGACAAGAATCTGTCTTATTGCACTGCACATGCACCTAATGTTATATCACACACATTAATCACGGTCAAATAGATTTTCAACTGCTAGGCCTGCTGGTGATACAAGAGGCAAAGTAATTAGGTCAAGCAAATGTAAAATGTTAAACAACACCAAAAAAGTATATGTCGAGTGGTAGAACCATGTCGGCCTGCTACAGCCTAGAGGAAAGGAAGTTGTGTAAAAATGTATGTTTATCATCCAGTAAACATTATGGATGTCACCAAATTTCATGGTGAATCCACACAGAAAAATAAATTAAAAAAAAAAGTTGAACAACCTAAAGATCAGAGGCAGTTGCTTCGCAAAAATACAATTTAAACACACAAACAAACATCATATTTTCTTATGCTAAATAAACTCTTAATTTGTATAAGTGAAAAGTGAAATCTACTGAAAGATAACACATTCACTCAAGGCCTGAAAGGCATGAAACATGGATTAGGGTTAGGATTATGAAAAGGACTAGGCTTGGGGCTACATAAAACCCCACTGAAAGTTCATGAGACTTTTAAATGAGCATATCTACCAGTAACCATAATTATTAGAATAACACATTTAAACATCCAAATACTCATTCAGTATTAACCCATTTTCACAACCCTTTTGAAAACAAGTGAACATTTATATCGGATTCAATTATAACGACACAAGGTTTCATATTTGTTCTGATCTTATGTTTCATTGTCTTTTTAATCACCAGACCATTTTTATCTTGTTTAGAATCTGACTGCTCAAATAAAATAGCAAGCGCGCTCTTTCCTCAAAATGGCGGACGCTTGTGAAATAGCTGTAAAGTTCATTTTATATTGGTCATTCGTTTGACATTCGGCTTGGAAAGTTAGGGAGTGTCTCTACAGTGTGAAACGGATAAAAAAAACTGCAAAAAAAAAAAACTGCAAAAAAAAACCCCCATTTGTCTCTCTGGCTAAAAACACATGTGGCGTTATGCAAATGTAGTATTAAACATATGAACGAAAAATGTTTTGGTACAAAAACCACATAAGCTTAAATGTATTCATATATTTTTGAGCATGCGCTGACCCCGCTCTGTGATTTTACGAGGCCTTCCACTTCGTGGCTGAGATGCTGTTGTTCCCAATTGCTTCCACTTTGTTATAAAACCACTAACAGTTGATTGTGGAATATTTAGTAGTAAGGAAATTTCACAAATAGACTTATTGCACAGATGGCAAGCGATCACGGTCCCACGCTTGAAATTACTAAGCTCCTGAGAGCGACCTATTCTTTCACAGATGTGTGTAGAAGCATCTGCATTCCTAGTGCTTGATTTATACACCTGTGGCCATGGAAGTGATTGGAACACCTGAATTCAATGATTTGGAGGGGTGTCCTAATACTTTTGGCAATATATTGTAGTTCCCTTACAATCAATGAAGCTGTCTACACTGCACAATGAATCTCTTAATGACATAATGGGCCCTATCTTGCACCCAGCGCAATTGACTTTGTACAGCGACGCATGTCTCATTCCTATTTTGCACCCGACGCACACGGACTCTTCCCTCCACAGACGCACGTCGGTAAATTAGGGAATGAACTTGCGCTCCCGGGGGCGGTTCAGCGAAAAGAGGCGTGTTCCGGCGCAAACGTTCCCTGGTGCTATTTTGCAGTTTCAGAAAACAATTCCTCCACTGACCAGGAGAAACCTCGTCTAAAGTCAGTGGGGCGTTGCACATGTTATTCAGAGGCTATTTTAAGAGCGCATGCTTGGCCATAATCAATGTAGCGTGTGCACAACACATACACACACTTTGCTTCTCTCATCTACACAGAAACAGCAGTTTTTATTTTTACAGGGAAAAATATTCCACACGAGGGAAATCATTGTTGTGTCCATGAAGATGTGAAAAATAGGCATAAATCTAGCTTACACATTTACCCAAATTATCATACGCCTGTTTAACTGAAGCTAATCTGGGTGTGTTTCTCCATCCCCAATGTCACTTCTACGGCCCTGACGAGAACGTCGGTCTCCTCGGCCTTGGAACCGCTCCTGGCATGCGTCTGGCAAATCCGCCGTTATAATAGCAAACCGCCATGGAACAAGCACGTCTGCTCTTAAAGGGAATGTGAGATGTCGCTCTGATTGGTTTATTTCACGTTACGCCCAAACCACACCTATGAGTAATGAAGCGACTTCAGACCAACCCATTTTAGATTTGCGTCAGAGATCCGCCCACAAAGTTACTTGCGTTTCACGTTTGATACTTGCATTTCAGATCGTTAAAATAGGGCCCAATGTCTGCACTTTGTTATAATGACATAATTTGCGTGCATGAAGAACAGAATTAAGTTAGTAGCAGAGTTTACTTTAGCAACATTTTGGCAACGTACAATTCAGCACCACGGACAGCGATCACCACATGTGCGCTTCATTTAGTTCTGTGGCGTCATTGAGTAGAAACAGATTTGTCCAGAGCCGAATGTTTTTGTTAAGAATTGCTTGTATTTGAGTGGAAATGAAGCAGGATTTATTGTTTTTATTGTTATATATAGTGACAAGGGTCACAGAACTACAGCTGTCAACTAAATGTTTACATTTTACTCAATTTAGATACAGACAAAAACATTAAGTTTCTTCACTTACCACAAACATCAAGGGGTTGTTTCTTACATTCACAAATGAAACAACTCCATCAAAGCTTTCAAAATTAACCTCTATAATGTGACACGAGCATGATTTTTTAATCATATGAAACTTTATATATATTTTTTTAAGTTACATTGTACTTATATTAAATGTATATCTTACATTACACATGCCTGTTTCCATAATATACTTGCATTCTTCAAACCCTGCAGAGCGATCTGGTCTCTCGGTCCATACAAAATGATATTAAGGATAGCACGAATGTTACTCTCTATAGAATAACATAATTAAAATATACATGTGCAACAAAAAAAAAATTAATATTTAATATATATATATATATATATATAAATAAAAATTGAGAATAAAGTTGTAATATTTTGAAAATAAAGTCAAAATTATGAGTCTTCCATAGAAGAGAGAGAGAGAGAGAGAGAGAGAGAGTGTGAGTGTGAGTGAGTGAGTGAGTGTGTGTGTGTCAGGGGCGATTCTAGGATTTTCATTTTAGGGGGGCTCAGCCCCCAATGAGGGTATGATGTAAAAAAAAAAAAAAAAAAAAAATTAGTTTATTGTGTAATGCTCATTATTAACTATTTCATTCATTCATCCAGTAACATGCATATGGCATGGTTTTATAATCACTGAGGTCTACATATTCTCTGATCTACATATGTGCATTTTAAGATGTTTTGAAGGCCAAAAAAATCAGATGACAATAGCTTTAAAACCATGTGCGGGCAGCTGTTTTTTTTTTCTCACCTCATCAGGATCACACTCTTTTTCTCTTTGTTTTTATCTTGCTCTGTCTTTTCCCCTCCTAAAGCTGAGCTTTGACTGATATAGGCTTTTTATTTTTGTCTGTCAGTGAAGAAAGTAAACATAGGGTCAACTGATCAAAATACAAAGCTTTCAGACAAAGCTACCAGGAAAGCTAGGTAACTGAGTCCATCTACAATGAAATATAAATTATTTTATTTTTTAAGCTTTTTAGCCTTTATAATCAACAATACGGTTGGTTATTCGTCAAGTCACCCCATGAAAATCTATTTAATTTCAAATAATTTAACTAACCAGCTAAACGTGTATTAATGTAATTGTCTATTGGCAATATGATTAATCTGTTCTATATTTATTTCTATTTATTAAAAATAACAACATGAATTATCAATTTACCACTTCTATAAATCAAGTACTTAAAAGAAAATCACAAATCCCTTTACTCTACTCATATATGTATGATGATACACTCCTCCTGATTAATTATTACTTAATACAAAACTATATTTATTAATACAAAACAAAATAACTCCACATGATGTTTCTCTCTCTGGGCCATCTAGTGCTTTCAGACAATGACGTGTGTCTTTAATCATTTCTGTGCATGGCTGCATAATGTAATGCCGAAATACAAAATAATATGTTTTAAAGTTTAAAAAGTAAATTAAAATAAATCATGATCGTTTTCTAAAGTATGTTTTCATGGGTGTTAATCGCTTCATTTTTGTAGGAATAAAAAACAACTAGCCTATCACACTGTGATAAGGGCTGAAGGTGAACGCAGCGAACCGTCCCGTGTTACCTAGTCCCTGGTGTGTGTGTAGAAATGCACTTGTGAAGTCGAACTGCCTTGGACATGGATCTAAACAAAATAGTAGCTTTTTACTTTTATCTGGGCTTTCAACAAAAGGGAATTCTACAGGTGCTAATTTACTAACATGGCATTACCATTTGTTTTTGTCAGAAACACAGGGTTAGGTCCTAAACACATGACCATGCTCATATTCAGTTACAGTCATAGCGCCACCTGCTGGCAACAGGAAGTGACATGTTAAACACTGTTGTGGACATATAAAAACATATAAAAAAAGTGACAGCAAGTGCTAAACATGCTAACAACATTCTTCCTCTCCATACATAGGAGAGGAAGAATTTACTAAACTCGTTAAATCATCTAAATCTACAACATGTATGTTAGTCCAAGTGATCTGAGGGCGCGGGCGCATCGGTCTGCGCAAGCGCCGGAAGTGATCTCTCGCGCGTGTACGTCACTCATTGTTTACACAGAGATTGTGCTCATTTCATGTAATGCCAGCTTTACAAATAGAAAGGACAAATACAAAGACGTTGTTCACATACCTCCGTTGGATGCGAAAACATCATAGGCACAGCTGATGATGTCAGTACTATGCGATCCACTCCTTGGTTTATAAAATCATCAGGGGAAAAATGATCGCTGCAGACCCTCCTCAACTTTAGTAAGTTTATGGGTGTGTTGATATCCAGCTGAAGAGTGATCAACCATAACTTCAAGAGAGAAGGCTTATAAATTTGGGAATTCGTGAAAACTCACCACTCCCGGATGAGTTCGCGCGAGCATACGTAATTGTTTTCTTTTACGTCGGTTTAAACATCCCGGATAAGCGCAAATTAGTACCATTTATATTAGCCGTCTTACCTACAATCTCTCATACCTGCCAACCTTGCAATTATTTTTTGCGCACCGACGGGGGTGGGGGGGGGGGGTGGGTATTTTTTTACATAAAACTGTAAAAAAAAAAAAAGGAACTAAATAAAAACTTGGACCTACTTAATTTATTATTCCAATATCCAAATATGATACTTAGCCTAAAGCCCACATGGAAAAGGGCTTCTATTTGTGACGTGCTGTCTTTGCATTTGAACATTGCGCATTTTGAACATTGCGCATTTTAAACAGGACACGCATTAGCTGAATAAATGTTAGCCAATATAAACATATTTATAGAAAACAGTTGACAATGATTAGACAGGAGTCCAATAATAGCATAACGAATCACTTATTCTAAAAAGAATATCAAGATCCGACATATGAGGGCTGTGTTAACAATAAAACATCCGTCGTTTAACAAATTTTAAAAACAAGGATGGATAATACAAAAATGCTTTCTGTCATTTTGACAGAAAAAAACCCCAAAACAAGCAAGAACAAAATTTAAACTTAGCCCGTCAAATTTAATTTTTTTAATTATCTTCTCTCTCTTTGTGCGCGCGTCCGTGTTTGTGAGAGAGCTCGCGCAGCACTGATACAACGGTACGTTTTAATCCATAACTAACGCGCTAGTTTTCATACAAAATAAATATGTAACATAATTAGGTACTTTAGTTATTATTAACACAATAACGTAACACATGAAGGCTACGTTTCTTAGCACTGATAATTAATAAACGCCTGTTTCTCCAGACTCGCGCTTATCCGTATTCCGTAATCCACATATCACATCACTTTCATAATCACCAAGCCATAGCGATTTAAAGTTTATTAAGATTTATTGTTCAGCATTACTTGAGCATTTTATTATTTGCATGGCTGAATGAGCTTCCTCTTTTCTCAGTGACCATGAAGAATGGAGTATTTTAAGATAATCCATGCGATCCGTGTGATCATCAAATCCATAGGATTAGGTTAACTCGGTACAATATTTCAACTTTCCACATCCACCCCAGGCCGTTTACCTTCAGGAGTCAGATGTACAGTCATTACTGTCCTCGCTTATGAAATCAGTCAGACTGCGGGCTGCAGGAGTGGAAGGCGGCTCGAGCGGGATTCTATTGGTGTCGATTTTCAGTCTCTTTTTAATGATAGGCCTTACGCATCTGTCAATCATCCCCGCTTGTTATTTGGGGAATGAATCCAGCGCTATGATTGGCCGAACTCTTCTTCTTTTGCTGTTGCTTGATTTGAGGACTGCGCGTGCAGAGGCGTCACCAGGTTTTTGCGTAGTTTAGAGTGACAAATCGTACCAGCGTACTTTGAAGTCAAAATGCGTATCCGATACGCAAAATGCGTACAGGTTGGCAGGTCTGAATCTCTGTTCTGTGTAAACAATGAGTGACGTAACGTACACGCGCGAGAGATCACTTCCGGCGCTTGCGCAGACCGATGCGCCCGCGCCCTCAGATCACTTGGACGTGGCTGTGTTCAAGAGGTAAAAACGATATAAATACTGTTCGTTTTCTCACACAAACCGCTCGTTTCGTGTCTTAGGCCATCAATGTGTACTTACGATGGGGAATTGTTTAATTTGGACGATGGGGAATTGTTTAATTTGGACTCTGTGCATGCTCTTTGAGACAGTGACCATAGACCTGCATTATATGACTGACAGACAAGAACGGTTTGACCTAAAAATATCAAAATTGAAACTACTGCGGAAAAAAAGACACCTACATCTTGGATGCCCTTGAGGTAAGCTAAAACATACCAAAATTTAATTTCAAAGTGAACTATCCCTTTAATGATATTGAGAAGAGGATCTGTGACCTTTGGGAGCGTCTCTTTCAGTAGCTTAGTCGGTATAGGGTCTAACATACATGTTGTAGATTTAGATGATTTAACGAGTTTAGTAAATTCTTCCTCTCCTATAGCAACGAATTAATCAAATTTTTCCTCAGGGAGACTACAATGCACTGCCTGATGCGATACTGTAGTAGACGGTTGCATAGTTATAATTTTCTCCCTGATATTATCAATCTTATAAGTGAAGAAGTTCATAAAGTCATTGATGCTGTGCTGCTTGGAAACTTCGGTGCTTGAAGCTTTATTTTTCGTTAGTTTAGCCACCGTTTCAAATAAATACCTAGAATTATGTTTATTTTCTTCTAATAGGGTTGAAAAATAAGCAGATCTAGCAGCTTTTAAAGCCTCTCTGTAAGTAATCGAGCTCTCCTTCCATGAGATGCAAAATACCCTGTAATGGGAAATTTTTATTTCCATTGATCTTCAACATATATTGCAAAGTAATGTGTCACATGTCTATATTGTGAAATGTGAACAGGATATATGTATGTTTGTACATCTGTCTCTGTGCAGAGTGACACATGATGGGGATAGCTGAAGAGTGACCTTCTGACCTCAGAGGTCAGGATGCATCTAAAATTTGTTTGTCCCAGTGTCAGAAGTAGTGATGAATAGGAGCATGTGCAAAAGCGTGTCAAAGTTAGTGGACAACTATTAGGAAAAGCAACAGCTGAAGGAGACCTTGGTAAAGAATATAAAAGGTGTCGCACAGCTCCTCCTCCTTGTCTTTCACTCTGCAGGCAGGCTCTGAATGTCTGTATGACTGTCTGACCTTCTCTTGCAAGAGAATAAATACTTTTAAAATACAATTTGATTTTTGGTGTCTCTTATACAGTGATGATGATTGTTTAATTATTGTTTTTGCCACAACAACCTCTAGTTTTGTTTTCTTCCAGTTGCGCTCCATCTCTCTGGCTGCTCTCTTAAGGGCCCGAGTGTGCTCGCTGTACCACGGCGTTGGACTATTTTCTTTAATCTTCTTTAAGCGCAACGGAGCAACTGTGTCTAAAGTGCTGGAAAAGAGAGAGTTAAAAGTTTCTGTTGCAATATCGAGTTCTTCTAAGCTATCTGGGATGCTGAGATGGTGAAACTGATCAGGAAGATTATTGATAAAGCAATCTTTAGTGGCAGATATTGACAGGGTCATTTTCCAGCATATATACAGTTCATGTTTTCAAAAAAAGAGATAAACCTTTTAAAATATATAATATTTTGGCAGAAAATATGGCAAAGAACCTAATTATGATTTTCCAAAAGAACAGAGCCCAAGGAAACCAGGATGCTACACACTATAAAAAAACAGTGCTTTTGGAAGCTTTGGCTTGGCAGTCAATGCGCTGGGAGAGAAAGCTTCTCTACCTCCAAATCCTAATTAAAACAAGATATATAAAAAGATATCTCTTCATGTGTGCTTTTAGTTTGGAACAGCTTAAGTTCACCTGGATTGAACCTACATGATCTCATCAGAACACAAACATTGGTGAACATGAATTGAAAAAAGAAAAAAGAAAAACGCTCCGGTTACGACTGTAACCTCGGTTCCCTGAAGAGGGAACGAGCGTTGCGTCGAGTTTGACGCTATGGGAACGCTTTGCGTGATGACGTCTTGAAGCACATGTAAAATCAGTCCAATGGTGTAGCGGGACGTCAGAGGCGGGTGACGTCACGTACCAGGAAGCTATAAAAGCCGGCCTGAAGCAGGAAACAACAGCTTAGTAAAGTCTGAAGTCGTGCTGACAGGCATGAAGGAGATATGGCAAGGTGACGCAACGCTCGTTCCCTCTTCAGGGAACCGAGGTTACAGTCGTAACCGGAGCGTTCCCTTTCAAGGGAACTCGCGTTGCGTCGAGTTTGACGCTATGGGAACGTCTATACCAACGCCTCCATAGCTACAAATGTCTGTCCTGTGTGAAATCATGAAGAGCAGCACTAGGATGACAAAACATGAGACCCTGGAGCAGAGTCTAGATCCAAAGAGTAAAACCTGACGAAAGTGTGCGGTGAGGACCAGCCTGCCGCATCACAGACATCCTGTAGTGAAACTCCTGAAATAAGGGCCTTAGAGGCCGCCATACTCCTTGTAGAGTGCGACCGGACAGCCAAAGGAGAAGGCTGCCCAGCCGCCTCATAAGCAAGTGAGATAGCCTCGACCACCCACTTGCTCATTCTTTGCTTAGACACCGGCCCTCCCTTGTTAGGGGAGCCAAAGCAAACAAACAACTGATCACTTCTGCGCCACAGGGCAGCTCTGTGGACGTAGGCGTCTAACGCCCGAACTGGGCAAAGCAAATTATTAGCCTCCTGGTCCGCATTCTGGAAGGGAGGAGGACAGAAGGCCTGCAGAATAATAGGTCTGGCCACATTAGTGGGGACCTTGGGGACATAACCCGGTCTGGGATGGAGAAAAGCTTTCACCATACCCGGAGCAAACTCTAAGCAGGACGGAGCAACCGACAATGCTTGAATATCCCCAATTCTCTTAAGAGAAGAAATGGCAAGAAGGAAAATAGCTTTCAAAGTCAGAAACTTTTCCGAAACCTCCTCAATGGGCTCAAAGGGGGCCAGGGACAGGCCTTGTAGAGCAATGGACAAGTCCCATGGCGGCACCCTAGAGCGGACTGCAGGCCTCAGCCTCCAAGTGCCACGAAGGAAACGAGATACCAGAGGGTCCTTCCCCACAGACATTCCACCCAAAGGAATGTGGTAAGCACCTATGGCCGCCATATAGACCTTTAAAGTGGACGGGGTCAGACCTGCAGTGAACCGGTCCTGCAGGAACTCCAGCACTGTACCAATTGGGCAGTGGACTGGGTCCAACCGACGGTCACTACACCAAGAAGTGAATACTCTCCACTTCAGGGCATAAAGTTTCCTCGTGGAGGGAGCTCTGGACTGTAGAATGGTCTCAACAACCTCAGTTGAGAGACCTGACTCTATGAGCTGGGCCCCCTCAGAGGCCAAGCCCACAGGTTCCACAGTTCTGGGCGGGGGTGAAATATTGAGCCCCCTGCCTGGGACAGAAGGTCTCTCCTGACGGGTAACTCCAGAGGATGCCCGTCGAGGAGGGAGACCAGATCGGGAAACCATACTCTGCCCGGCCAACGCGGGGCTATTAGAAGCAGGCAAACCCGGTCCCTGCGAACTCTCTCCAGAACTCCCGGGAGCAGAGCAACTGGGGGAAAGGCGTACAGACGTAGCCTCGGCCACGTCTGAACCATAGCATCCAGTCCCAGAGGAGCTGGATGCGTGAGGGAGAACCAAAGTGGACAGTGAGACGTCTCTCGAGACGCAAACAAATCCACTTGTGCTTGGCCGTACTCCCTCCATATCAGCTCCACCACCTCGGGGTGGAGCCTCCATTCCCCGGGCCTCGGCCCCTGCCTCGACAGAGTGTCTGCTCCTATATTCTGAACCCCGGGGATGTAGGCTGCTCTGAGTGACAGCAACTTCCCCTGGGACCACAAGAGGATATGGCGTGCCAGATTTGATAATGGGCGCGAGCGCAAACCCCCTTGGTGGTTGATGTAGGCGACTACCGACGTGTTGTCCGTATGCACTAACACATGGTGTCCCCTGAGGTCTGTGACAAAGCTCCTCAGAGCCCGGAAGACAGCTAACATCTCTAGGCGATTGATATGCCAGGAACGATGATGGTCTTCCCACAGACCTTGAGCTGAGCGACCCTCCAGGATCGCTCCCCAACCCGTGAGGGAAGCATCCGTCGTTAGCAGTCTGCGACGACAAGAAGCTCCCAACACTGGGCCCTGGGACAGGAACCAAGGTTTCTTCCACATAACCAAGGCACGTAGGCATCGCCGCGTGACCTTGATTGTGCGAAATGGGTTGCCCCTCGGGGAAAACCCCCTGGTCCTGAGCCACCACTGCAGGGGCCTCATGTGCAGCAGTCCAAAAGGTATCACGTTGGAAGCTGCTGCCATGAGACCCAACAGTCTCTGGAACTGTTTGACAGTGAGTAGCTGGCCTAGCTTTACACTTTTCACAGCTGCAAGGATGGACTCTATACGTGGCGGTGACAGGCGCGCCTGCATCGACACTGAGTCCCAAACCACGCCTAGGAAAGTGGTTCTCTGGAGTGGAGAAAGCACACTCTTCTTGGCGTTCAGCCGTAACCCCAGCTCTTTCATGTGGGCGAGAACAACATCTCGATGTTGAACCGCCAACTGATGCGACTGAGCTAAAATCAACCAATCGTCGATGTAGTTCAAGATGCGAATCCCCTGAAGGCGCAGAGGCGCCAGAGCTGCATCCATGCATTTGGTGAAAGTGCGGGGTGATAAAGCTAGGCCGAATGGAAGAACACGATATTGGTATGCTTTGCCCCCGAAAGCAAACCTCAGGAACTTCCAATGACAAGGACGGATGGAAACATGGAAATATGCGTCCTTGAGATCTATCGTGACAAACCAGTCCTCGGACCTGATCTGTGGCACGATCTGTCTCAATGTCAACATTTTGAACTTGAGCTGCATGACTGACTCGTTCAGAACTCGAAGATCCAAAATGGGACGCAATCCCCCGTCCTTTTTTGGAACTATGAAGTACCGGCTGTAAAACCCGGTTTCCCTGTCGGAGGGAGGTACATATTCTATGGCCCCTTTCTCTAACAGAGTGTTTACTTCCTGTTCCATAACCAGAACCTGCTCGGGGGCCACCACAGTGGGCAGAACCCCCATAAACCGAGGTGGGCGTTTCCCGAACTGAATCAGATACCCTTTTTCCACGGTCTGCAGGACCCAACGAGAAACATTTGACAGTAGCTTCCACGCTGTCAAAGATTCTACTAGAGGTACCAGCCTCTCGAGACTGGTTTCTGGATTTTGTTGTTGTTGAGCAGTCAATTCGACGCCCTGTAACGGCGCACCGGCAGGGAGCGACCGAACAGACTGCTCTAACACCCTCCTCGGAGGGGGCGGGCATCCCGAGGCCACTACGTTTCCGGGTGGTCCTTGAGATATGTGCTCGCCGGAGACCGCTGCGCCCTGTAACACCGATGGCGGCAGGGTTGGCAGAACGGTCCCCTGAGGGTACCGAAGAGAGACGGGCACCGTAAAAAGAGGTGTTAACCGCTCTGCTTCGGGGGGGACTACCCTCATTAATCCTGAGCCCTCGGACGTCAGGATTTCTTCCCAGCAGCCTTCTTGGCGGTAATAACGGTCCGCAGATCCGTTCTACCCCTCGAAGACTGCTGGGTTTGAGCGCGCCCTCCGTGTCCCCGAGATTTTTGTGGGGGAGCACGGGAGGACACGCTCTGCTTCTGAGTGGCACGATGCTCAGCACCCTTTTTAGAGGAGTGAGGCTGCTCCCGCTCAGCAGCCTCATAGAAAGAACGGCGGGGGAGAAGCTTTTGGAGAGCAGCTGCTTGTTTAGCGGCTTCTTGTGATTTTGCAACCGCAATATTTACTGCATCCCCAAATAACCCGGCAGTGGAAACCGGAGCGTCTAACAGAACATGTTTTTCTTTGTCCTTAATATCGCTCAGGTTGAGCCACAGATGCCTCTCAGTGGCCACCAGGGCTGCCATAGACCGCCCGATAGATTTAGCGGTCTCCTTGGTGGCTCTGAGAGAAACATCCGTGGCTCTGCGCAGTTCAGCCACAGTGTCGGGACCGATTCCCCCGCCCTCCTCTAAATCCCCCAATAATTCTGCCTGATAGGCTTGTAAAATAGACATCGTATGCAGACACGCTGCAGCTTGACCAGCGGCTGCATACGATTTATTGATCAGGGAAGATGTTAATTTTACTGGCTTTGAGGGAAGTGTAGGAGCCTTCAGGGAAGATGCCGTTGCTGGAGAGAGATAGCCCGCGAGCGTCTCTTCCACCTTCGGCATCCCCCCATAACCATGCTCTTTATATTGAGAAATAGATGAATATAGAGAGGTGTGTGGTGTGTACACTCTGTGAGAGACTGGTCTCCCCCACGATCTCGACACCTCGGTGTGGAGATCGGGGAAAAACGGCAGGCTCCTACGCTGGGGCTGAGCACGAGATGGCAGGAAGCGTTCGTCGAGTTTGCTTTTTGAACGAACGTCCTGCCTATCCTCTGGCCACTCAATAGACAATCTGTCAACTGCTCTCGTGATCACATCGAGCAGTTCTTCAAAAGCATGAGACTGAGGTGGCGAATCCTCAGACTCAGCATCAATACTTACAACATCCAACTCCTCAGAGCTGGATAGTTGCAGTACTGGTGCCTCTATCGGGGGGGAAGTAACCGCAGCGCGTGCTTCCACACCCTGATGAGAGGCACTGGATCTATCAGAAGGAGGCTGAGATAAGGCAGAGCCCGTCTCAACATCCACTGATAGATCCATCTGCGAACCCCAGGTCTGAGATCGACGCCGTGCCTCGGCAGCGGCGGGACCAAAGCCCTGGGGAACGTGGTCGGGATTGAACCGAGCCAAGCGGGATCGGAGCGTACGCAAAGGAAGCGCACAGCAATGCTCACAGTCACCACCCTCGAGTGCTGACTGGGCATGCTCCTCTCCCAAACAAACAACACAAAGAGTGTGTGTGTCACCTCCCGTTAAATAACGCGGGCAGGGATGGACACACACTCTAAACTGCTGCTTGCTCGCCATACTGAATAATATATATATATCAGACAACACCAAATAAGACAGACAGATTTCAACACAGAGCGCTACTGAAGACTCAGAAAGCTGTTGTTTCCTGCTTCAGGCCGGCTTTTATAGCTTCCTGGTACGTGACGTCACCCGCCTCTGACGTCCCGCTACACCATTGGACTGATTTTACATGTGCTTCAAGACGTCATCACGCAAAGCGTTCCCATAGCGTCAAACTCGACGCAACGCGAGTTCCCTTGAAAGGGAACTGAGTTTGTTGTTTTCCTTTCAAACCTGATAAACAGCAGAGATAATAACTCACATTATAACTGAAATATGTTTCAAAGAAAGGCAGCGTATCACTTTACAAATCGTGGTTTCTCTTACAATACATGCTTATTAATGCTGTAACATGGATGTTTAAAGTAAAAAATTAGAAAACATTGCAGCACAAGGGAGTTAAACAAGGAGAACTTATTGAGACATGCTAATGTTGCACAAACATTTGACTTAGATGTTTTTGAAAAACCTGTTATGCATTTAAAAAGCGTCTCTATGGAGTTTATGGTTTAATGATGAATGGTCAAATGTATATTCCATATCAACTTGTCTTGCTTGCTGTGTTGTGTGTTTACAAGTAGTCAGATGTCACGAATACTGTACAGTCCGTGCTGTACAATCACACTTCACTTGTTTTTTTGTGATGTTTAAGGGTGTGTAATAGAACAATGTGCATCAAAAGTGGTAGTTTGCATGCTTTGTGCATCATAAACATGTTATGCAAGATGAGCAGCATTGTTTCACTGAATTTCCATAACCAACACATTGGGAGCGGACAGAAAATTCAGAGCTGGAACTCAGTTTGACTAAAAACAAGACGCCTCAAAGTGAAATTCTTCAGTGCAATGAGCTCTAAAAAGAGTTTTTTATTTTATTTTGAAGCATAATATTATGTAAGTGCTCTTGCAGTTTTTCCAAAGAAATATATTTTACACTTCCGTAAAGTGACTTCATAAGGGAGGTTTTCTGAACCACTAAAGCAAACATCACAGCATAATCAATTATGAAATTTATATGAAATATTTGTGATTTATATGTTGCTTGCAAGAAATAAAGAAATCTCTTCAGGAAACACTGACCACCGAATGTGTTTAATTGAACACAACGTGCATCACTCCACTTTAGCTGACTTTCAAACAATATAAATCAACACCTAACTAGAGTATTAAATATGAGTAATATAATACATTATATAATCAGATATGTATGTATGTTGACTAAAGTGTTTCTCGTACAGTATATTGAAATGTTTTATATTGATTGTCTGTACTGAGACTGAATAGAAGATCTTGGCACCCAAAGCTCCCAATGACTGCTTCTAGTCTGCACGTTTCATTCTATCAATGCCCTACAATTGCAATAGTATATTCCCAAGAATGATGCCATAATCACAGTTTCTAATTTATTTCCCAGATCACATTCAGGCGGGTTTTTTATATCTCATAATTATGATGTGCTTTAGCAGAGCCCAGTGCTCAAGCCCCTTCATATCGGACAGCACGGCAAATGTGTCTACAATTATATGGACCGGTGAACTTGTGAAACTATATTTTACAAAAAGATACATTTTTCATTAACCTCACCCTACAACTACCCAGCCTTGACCTAACCATAACCTACATGCCATTCCGGTTTGTCAAATCAATGACATACAATGATGTGTTTTGAACATGTTATGCAAGATGAGCAACATTGTTTCACTGGATTTTCTGTCCGCACCCAATGCGTTAGTTATGACAATTCAGAGCAGGAACTCAATTCCTGAAAAAGTCCCTCCCAATTTTTGGACAGGCTGTTTGCAAAACAGAAACACTTGCATGACTTTGATTTTCTAACATTTAAAAACACACAACAGTAATGTGCTGGGGAAATCACTTCTCATGCAGCACAGGCAATCTGTCAAAGCACCTAACACACATGAAAATAAATGCTTATGATATTTTTGAAGCATAATATTAAGTGCTCTTGTACTGCAGAAAGGCATGTCTGTCACTCAAAGCTGAAAGTGAAACCGTGATGCTTAAGTGCTGACGTATTAGAAGATGGCGACAGGCCTCCACCATGTTGGGTGTGGTACCAGCTGTGCCATTGGCTGTTCTTAGGGACAGTACGCAGCTGATGGGCATATAAAGACTGATGAGACTAAGAGACTGTTCACTCAGAAGAGATTTGGCAAAATAAAGACAACAGAAAAAAACAGTACGGAAAAACTGGAAAGAATCCTATCACAGGAGCAGAGGCGAGACATTAGAAGGAAGAATAAAACAAAAACTGGGGTTAGCCAGTTGAGCTATTGAGGCCTTTTACTCAGAGAAGTTTGAAGTATAACATTATGGAAGCAGAGACTCTTGTCAGAAGTGACTGGAATGGTGAAATCTGTAACCTTCGCTTCAGAACACATCGCAGGAATGCATGGATAGAGGCTTTTGAGAGATATTATGTAGAGTTAAGGGTTACAAGAAATCCCATTCAAGATGCCTTGCAACTGGTCATAGAGAACCCAGAGGACCCATTGAGAAGGAACCAAACCAGAAAGCACCTAACAGTTAACTTTTACCATTCTGGAGCTGTAATGGTCCAGGGAGCACGACCAGTGCTCACAACCTTTGAAAATCAGATCTTTGATGAATTAAGAGGAATGGTTGAGCAAACAGCTCAGCAAATTCAAAATGAATAATTAAAATAAAATAAAGAGAGAGAGAGAGAGAGAGAGAGAGAGAGAGAGAGAGAGAGACATCATTTCTTCTTCCTGGTGAAGACTTCCACCCAGAGACCATCTACAGAGTCAAAGCTGAGATCTCCAGAAGATGTGCTCTTCTGCCCAGTATGCTAACTCACCACAGACCATTATGACCATGCGCATCTAAACAACGACAAGGTCAAAACGCTTGCAATCAAAAGACATTGAACATGGAACCCCTCACCTCCACCAGGACAAAGATGAGAACCTCCACCTCGTACACAACTCTACTTGTGAGAACCCCGTTTACCAGGACAACACCATAGACCCACACAAATTCCACCTGAAACCTCTGACTACATCCGCACACCAACCTGCAACTGACCAAAGATCCCCAGCATCAACAAGACATCCATCCAGACAGAGAACCCAAACTGACTCATCCTGCTGAAACTGAGATGGGTGAGATCAAACAAGTACTGGATGGCACTAAATAAAGAGAGTCAGTTTGGCTGTAAAAGATACAAATGCCATATCTAAAAAAAAAAAGAAAGCAAATAATACAACATTGAAAATGATTATTTATGTATTATCCCTAATTTTAATGTATTTTAATTCTTGTACAAACATTATGTGTGTATTGTCTGAGGTGACAGAGTCTGGCCCACGCCAGGAAAGCAGGAACAGTGTTTGCTAGTTAACCCGGCATCCTGAGAATATGGAATATGCATGTGTTTCACTTCATGCAATGATCATTTTATAATCAATAATTTAATCAAAGGTAATCAAGAATCACATTTTAGACAGCTTTTCATTTAAGTTTTGCTCATACTGATTCTCGTGTGTTCTTGTCTTATGCTTGTACAAGCAGCATAATATGTGTGTAATATGTGGGTAATATGTAATATGTGTGTAATATGTAATATGTGGGTAATATGTAATATGTGGGTAATATGTAATATGTGGGTTATATGTGTGTCTTAGGGGTGAGAGGAAAGCTATGCATGGGTCATAGGTTCAATGATTATAAGAAACACACACACACACACACACACACACACACACACACACATATATATATATATTCACGTTTAAAATGTCAGCACCCATTAATCACTTAATATGATATGCTTGGATTGAATTATAAGTAGAAGCTTTGTATAACTAATACTAGTTTAACTGTGTTCTGTTTGAGTCCAGTGTTTTCTCGCCATGTTGTGCCAAAGTTTCTTAGCAGATGTTTGAGGGCCTACATTTCAACGAGGTCCTGATGACACTCAACATCGTGATGAGAAGATACTACCTTTCTTTGTACTTATTCATAACCTTCTTGTAGAGAATTGTAAGGCTATATAGATACGTGACTTTGTTTTTCGTTAGTGGGGAGTCTCATAGCCAATCATCTTCCACCAGATAGGAACTTAATAGGACACATAAGGGAAGAGGTTCAAAAAAACATGAGACCTACTTATGATTGAAAAGAGTCTAGAATTCCCTGTGCTTGTAACTTATCGCTATCATAGATTAGAGATGAATTGATTTTGCATTGCCTATAATTTTTAGTTTCTTTGTTGTTCTGTATGCATTTTGGAACTGTAAAGAACAACTTGTATTCAATACATGTAATTGATTGATTGCAATCTTGACCCTGACTCTTCATTGTCCATACTCATCTTTCTACTTGACCAAGCTGTCCACCCCAATTCTAGTAACACTGTTCAACAGCAACACTGTAAAATCAATACACGAAAAATAAATTCATAAAATTAAATAATAAAAAAGCATAAAATTATAGTATGATACTGGTGGCTCTAGCTGACGGTAATTTAGTGTTATTCTATAGTCCTTCCATTGTGATCTTAAACAACAGTATACTATTGTAAAAAAAATAATACAGTACAGCGCTGTACAATAATATATCGAATATTGTTATTTCAGTGCTCCTACGGTAAAATTAATTGACAGCTTATTACTCATAAAAAGGTGACCTTTAGAGTATAACATTGCACGAAGAATTTATTTAGGAACATTTTAAAATGAAACCCACAAGAATAAAGCAGCTTTGACAAGAATCTGTCTTATTGCACTGCACATGCACCTAATGTTATATCACACACATTAATCACGGTCAAATAGATTTTCAACTGCTAGGCCTGCTGGTGATACAAGAGGCAAAGTAATTAGGTCAAGCAAATGTAAAATGTTAAACAACACCAAAAAAGTATATGTCGAGTGGTAGAACCATGTCGGCCTGCTACAGCCTAGAGGAAAGGAAGTTGTGTAAAAATGTATGTTTATCATCCAGTAAACATTATGGATGTCACCAAATTTCATGGTGAATCCACACAGAAAAATAAATTAAAAAAAAAAGTTGAACAACCTAAAGATCAGAGGCAGTTGCTTCGCAAAAATACAATTTAAACACACAAACAAACATCATATTTTCTTATGCTAAATAAACTCTTAATTTGTATAAGTGAAAAGTGAAATCTACTGAAAGATAACACATTCACTCAAGGCCTGAAAGGCATGAAACATGGATTAGGGTTAGGATTATGAAAAGGACTAGGCTTGGGGCTACATAAAACCCCACTGAAAGTTCATGAGACTTTTAAATGAGCATATCTACCAGTAACCATAATTATTAGAATAACACATTTAAACATCCAAATACTCATTCAGTATTAACCCATTTTCACAACCCTTTTGAAAACAAGTGAACATTTATATCGGATTCAATTATAACGACACAAGGTTTCATATTTGTTCTGATCTTATGTTTCATTGTCTTTTTAATCACCAGACCATTTTTATCTTGTTTAGAATCTGACTGCTCAAATAAAATAGCAAGCGCGCTCTTTCCTCAAAATGGCGGACGCTTGTGAAATAGCTGTAAAGTTCATTTTATATTGGTCATTCGTTTGACATTCGGCTTGGAAAGTTAGGGAGTGTCTCTACAGTGTGAAACGGATAAAAAAAACTGCAAAAAAAAAAAACTGCAAAAAAAACCCCCCATTTGTCTCTCTGGCTAAAAACACATGTGGCGTTATGCAAATGTAGTATTAAACATATGAACGAAAAATGTTTTGGTACAAAAACCACATAAGCTTAAATGTATTCATATATTTTTGAGCATGCGCTGACCCCGCTCTGTGATTTTACGAGGCCTTCCACTTCGTGGCTGAGATGCTGTTGTTCCCAATTGCTTCCACTTTGTTATAAAACCACTAACAGTTGATTGTGGAATATTTAGTAGTAAGGAAATTTCACAAATAGACTTATTGCACAGATGGCAAGCGATCACGGTCCCACGCTTGAAATTACTAAGCTCCTGAGAGCGACCTATTCTTTCACAGATGTGTGTAGAAGCATCTGCATTCCTAGTGCTTGATTTATACACCTGTGGCCATGGAAGTGATTGGAACACCTGAATTCAATGATTTGGAGGGGTGTCCTAATACTTTTGGCAATATATTGTAGTTCCCTTACAATCAATGAAGCTGTCTACACTGCACAATGAATCTCTTAATGACATAATGGGCCCTATCTTGCACCCAGCGCAATTGACTTTGTACAGCGACGCATGTCTCATTCCTATTTTGCACCCGACGCACACGGACTCTTCCCTCCACAGACGCACGTCGGTAAATTAGGGAATGAACTTGCGCTCCCGGGGGCGGTTCAGCGAAAAGAGGCGTGTTCCGGCGCAAACGTTCCCTGGTGCTATTTTGCAGTTTCAGAAAACAATTCCTCCACTGACCAGGAGAAACCTCGTCTAAAGTCAGTGGGGCGTTGCACATGTTATTCAGAGGCTATTTTAAGAGCGCATGCTTGGCCATAATCAATGTAGCGTGTGCACAACACATACACACACTTTGCTTCTCTCATCTACACAGAAACAGCAGTTTTTATTTTTACAGGGAAAAATATTCCACACGAGGGAAATCATTGTTGTGTCCATGAAGATGTGAAAAATAGGCATAAATCTAGCTTACACATTTACCCAAATTATCATACGCCTGTTTAACTGAAGCTAATCTGGGTGTGTTTCTCCATCCCCAATGTCACTTCTACGGCCCTGACGAGAACGTCGGTCTCCTCGGCCTTGGAACCGCTCCTGGCATGCGTCTGGCAAATCCGCCGTTATAATAGCAAACCGCCATGGAACAAGCACGTCTGCTCTTAAAGGGAATGTGAGATGTCGCTCTGATTGGTTTATTTCACGTTACGCCCAAACCACACCTATGAGTAATGAAGCGACTTCAGACCAACCCATTTTAGATTTGCGTCAGAGATCCGCCCACAAAGTTACTTGCGTTTCACGTTTGATACTTGCATTTCAGATCGTTAAAATAGGGCCCAATGTCTGCACTTTGTTATAATGACATAATTTGCGTGCATGAAGAACAGAATTAAGTTAGTAGCAGAGTTTACTTTAGCAACATTTTGGCAACGTACAATTCAGCACCACGGACAGCGATCACCACATGTGCGCTTCATTTAGTTCTGTGGCGTCATTGAGTAGAAACAGATTTGTCCAGAGCCGAATGTTTTTGTTAAGAATTGCTTGTATTTGAGTGGAAATGAAGCAGGATTTATTGTTTTTATTGTTATATATAGTGACAAGGGTCACAGAACTACAGCTGTCAACTAAATGTTTACATTTTACTCAATTTAGATACAGACAAAAACATTAAGTTTCTTCACTTACCACAAACATCAAGGGGTTGTTTCTTACATTCACAAATGAAACAACTCCATCAAAGCTTTCAAAATTAACCTCTATAATGTGACACGAGCATGATTTTTTAATCATATGAAACTTTATATATATTTTTTTAAGTTACATTGTACTTATATTAAATGTATATCTTACATTACACATGCCTGTTTCCATAATATACTTGCATTCTTCAAACCCTGCAGAGCGATCTGGTCTCTCGGTCCATACAAAATGATATTAAGGATAGCACGAATGTTACTCTCTATAGAATAACATAATTAAAATATACATGTGCAACAAAAAAAAATTAATATTTAATATATATATATATATATATATAAATAAAAATTGAGAATAAAGTTGTAATATTTTGAAAATAAAGTCAAAATTATGAGTCTTCCATAGAAGAGAGAGAGAGAGAGAGAGAGAGAGAGTGTGAGTGTGAGTGAGTGAGTGAGTGTGTGTGTGTCAGGGGCGATTCTAGGATTTTCATTTTAGGGGGGCTCAGCCCCCAATGAGGGTATGATGTAAAAAAAAAAAAAAAAAAAAAATTAGTTTATTGTGTAATGCTCATTATTAACTATTTCATTCATTCATCCAGTAACATGCATATGGCATGGTTTTATAATCACTGAGGTCTACATATTCTCTGATCTACATATGTGCATTTTAAGATGTTTTGAAGGCCAAAAAAATCAGATGACAATAGCTTTAAAACCATGTGCGGGCAGCTGTTTTTTTTTTCTCACCTCATCAGGATCACACTCTTTTTCTCTTTGTTTTTATCTTGCTCTGTCTTTTCCCCTCCTAAAGCTGAGCTTTGACTGATATAGGCTTTTTATTTTTGTCTGTCAGTGAAGAAAGTAAACATAGGGTCAACTGATCAAAATACAAAGCTTTCAGACAAAGCTACCAGGAAAGCTAGGTAACTGAGTCCATCTACAATGAAATATAAATTATTTTATTTTTTAAGCTTTTTAGCCTTTATAATCAACAATACGGTTGGTTATTCGTCAAGTCACCCCATGAAAATCTATTTAATTTCAAATAATTTAACTAACCAGCTAAACGTGTATTAATGTAATTGTCTATTGGCAATATGATTAATCTGTTCTATATTTATTTCTATTTATTAAAAATAACAACATGAATTATCAATTTACCACTTCTATAAATCAAGTACTTAAAAGAAAATCACAAATCCCTTTACTCTACTCATATATGTATGATGATACACTCCTCCTGATTAATTATTACTTAATACAAAACTATATTTATTAATACAAAACAAAATAACTCCACATGATGTTTCTCTCTCTGGGCCATCTAGTGCTTTCAGACAATGACGTGTGTCTTTAATCATTTCTGTGCATGGCTGCATAATGTAATGCCGAAATACAAAATAATATGTTTTAAAGTTTAAAAAGTAAATTAAAATAAATCATGATCGTTTTCTAAAGTATGTTTTCATGGGTGTTAATCGCTTCATTTTTGTAGGAATAAAAAACAACTAGCCTATCACACTGTGATAAGGGCTGAAGGTGAACGCAGCGAACCGTCCCGTGTTACCTAGTCCCTGGTGTGTGTGTAGAAATGCACTTGTGAAGTCGAACTGCCTTGGACATGGATCTAAACAAAATAGTAGCTTTTTACTTTTATCTGGGCTTTCAACAAAAGGGAATTCTACAGGTGCTAATTTACTAACATGGCATTACCATTTGTTTTTGTCAGAAACACAGGGTTAGGTCCTAAACACATGACCATGCTCATATTCAGTTACAGTCATAGCGCCACCTGCTGGCAACAGGAAGTGACATGTTAAACACTGTTGTGGACATATAAAAACATATAAAAAAAGTGACAGCAAGTGCTAAACATGCTAACAACATTCTTCCTCTCCATACATAGGAGAGGAAGAATTTACTAAACTCGTTAAATCATCTAAATCTACAACATGTATGTTAGTCCAAGTGATCTGAGGGCGCGGGCGCATCGGTCTGCGCAAGCGCCGGAAGTGATCTCTCGCGCGTGTACGTCACTCATTGTTTACACAGAGATTGTGCTCATTTCATGTAATGCCAGCTTTACAAATAGAAAGGACAAATACAAAGACGTTGTTCACATACCTCCGTTGGATGCGAAAACATCATAGGCACAGCTGATGATGTCAGTACTATGCGATCCACTCCTTGGTTTATAAAATCATCAGGGGAAAAATGATCGCTGCAGACCCTCCTCAACTTTAGTAAGTTTATGGGTGTGTTGATATCCAGCTGAAGAGTGATCAACCATAACTTCAAGAGAGAAGGCTTATAAATTTGGGAATTCGTGAAAACTCACCACTCCCGGATGAGTTCGCGCGAGCATACGTAATTGTTTTCTTTTACGTCGGTTTAAACATCCCGGATAAGCGCAAATTAGTACCATTTATATTAGCCGTCTTACCTACAATCTCTCATACCTGCCAACCTTGCAATTATTTTTTGCGCACCGACGGGGGTGGGGGGGGGGGGTGGGTATTTTTTTACATAAAACTGTAAAAAAAAAAAAAGGAACTAAATAAAAACTTGGACCTACTTAATTTATTATTCCAATATCCAAATATGATACTTAGCCTAAAGCCCACATGGAAAAGGGCTTCTATTTGTGACGTGCTGTCTTTGCATTTGAACATTGCGCATTTTGAACATTGCGCATTTTAAACAGGACACGCATTAGCTGAATAAATGTTAGCCAATATAAACATATTTATAGAAAACAGTTGACAATGATTAGACAGGAGTCCAATAATAGCATAACGAATCACTTATTCTAAAAAGAATATCAAGATCCGACATATGAGGGCTGTGTTAACAATAAAACATCCGTCGTTTAACAAATTTTAAAAACAAGGATGGATAATACAAAAATGCTTTCTGTCATTTTGACAGAAAAAAACCCCAAAACAAGCAAGAACAAAATTTAAACTTAGCCCGTCAAATTTAATTTTTTTAATTATCTTCTCTCTCTTTGTGCGCGCGTCCGTGTTTGTGAGAGAGCTCGCGCAGCACTGATACAACGGTACGTTTTAATCCATAACTAACGCGCTAGTTTTCATACAAAATAAATATGTAACATAATTAGGTACTTTAGTTATTATTAACACAATAACGTAACACATGAAGGCTACGTTTCTTAGCACTGATAATTAATAAACGCCTGTTTCTCCAGACTCGCGCTTATCCGTATTCCGTAATCCACATATCACATCACTTTCATAATCACCAAGCCATAGCGATTTAAAGTTTATTAAGATTTATTGTTCAGCATTACTTGAGCATTTTATTATTTGCATGGCTGAATGAGCTTCCTCTTTTCTCAGTGACCATGAAGAATGGAGTATTTTAAGATAATCCATGCGATCCGTGTGATCATCAAATCCATAGGATTAGGTTAACTCGGTACAATATTTCAATTTTCCACATCCACCCCAGGCCGTTTACCTTCAGGAGTCAGATGTACAGTCATTACTGTCCTCGCTTATGAAATCAGTCAGACTGCGGGCTGCAGGAGTGGAAGGCGGCTCGAGCGGGATTCTATTGGTGTCGATTTTCAGTCTCTTTTTAATGATAGGCCTTACGCATCTGTCAATCATCCCCGCTTGTTATTTGGGGAATGAATCCAGCGCTATGATTGGCCGAACTCTTCTTCTTTTGCTGTTGCTTGATTTGAGGACTGCGCGTGCAGAGGCGTCACCAGGTTTTTGCGTAGTTTAGAGTGACAAATCGTACCAGCGTACTTTGAAGTCAAAATGCGTATCCGATACGCAAAATGCGTACAGGTTGGCAGGTCTGAATCTCTGTTCTGTGTAAACAATGAGTGACGTAACGTACACGCGCGAGAGATCACTTCCGGCGCTTGCGCAGACCGATGCGCCCGCGCCCTCAGATCACTTGGACGTGGCTGTGTTCAAGAGGTAAAAACGATATAAATACTGTTCGTTTTCTCACACAAACCGCTCGTTTCGTGTCTTAGGCCATCAATGTGTACTTACGATGGGGAATTGTTTAATTTGGACGATGGGGAATTGTTTAATTTGGACTCTGTGCATGCTCTTTGAGACAGTGACCATAGACCTGCATTATATGACTGACAGACAAGAACGGTTTGACCTAAAAATATCAAAATTGAAACTACTGCGGAAAAAAAGACACCTACATCTTGGATGCCCTTGAGGTAAGCTAAAACATACCAAAATTTAATTTCAAAGTGAACTATCCCTTTAATGATATTGAGAAGAGGATCTGTGACCTTTGGGAGCGTCTCTTTCAGTAGCTTAGTCGGTATAGGGTCTAACATACATGTTGTAGATTTAGATGATTTAACGAGTTTAGTAAATTCTTCCTCTCCTATAGCAACGAATTAATCAAATTTTTCCTCAGGGAGACTACAATGCACTGCCTGATGCGATACTGTAGTAGACGGTTGCATAGTTATAATTTTCTCCCTGATATTATCAATCTTATAAGTGAAGAAGTTCATAAAGTCATTGATGCTGTGCTGCTTGGAAACTTCGGTGCTTGAAGCTTTATTTTTCGTTAGTTTAGCCACCGTTTCAAATAAATACCTAGAATTATGTTTATTTTCTTCTAATAGGGTTGAAAAATAAGCAGATCTAGCAGCTTTTAAAGCCTCTCTGTAAGTAATCGAGCTCTCCTTCCATGAGATGCAAAATACCCTGTAATGGGAAATTTTTATTTCCATTGATCTTCAACATATATTGCAAAGTAATGTGTCACATGTCTATATTGTGAAATGTGAACAGGATATATGTATGTTTGTACATCTGTCTCTGTGCAGAGTGACACATGATGGGGATAGCTGAAGAGTGACCTTCTGACCTCAGAGGTCAGGATGCATCTAAAATTTGTTTGTCCCAGTGTCAGAAGTAGTGATGAATAGGAGCATGTGCAAAAGCGTGTCAAAGTTAGTGGACAACTATTAGGAAAAGCAACAGCTGAAGGAGACCTTGGTAAAGAATATAAAAGGTGTCGCACAGCTCCTCCTCCTTGTCTTTCACTCTGCAGGCAGGCTCTGAATGTCTGTATGACTGTCTGACCTTCTCTTGCAAGAGAATAAATACTTTTAAAATACAATTTGATTTTTGGTGTCTCTTATACAGTGATGATGATTGTTTAATTATTGTTTTTGCCACAACAACCTCTAGTTTTGTTTTCTTCCAGTTGCGCTCCATCTCTCTGGCTGCTCTCTTAAGGGCCCGAGTGTGCTCGCTGTACCACGGCGTTGGACTATTTTCTTTAATCTTCTTTAAGCGCAACGGAGCAACTGTGTCTAAAGTGCTGGAAAAGAGAGAGTTAAAAGTTTCTGTTGCAATATCGAGTTCTTCTAAGCTATCTGGGATGCTGAGATGGTGAAACTGATCAGGAAGATTATTGATAAAGCAATCTTTAGTGGCAGATATTGACAGGGTCATTTTCCAGCATATATACAGTTCATGTTTTCAAAAAAAGAGATAAACCTTTTAAAATATATAATATTTTGGCAGAAAATATGGCAAAGAACCTAATTATGATTTTCCAAAAGAACAGAGCCCAAGGAAACCAGGATGCTACACACTATAAAAAAACAGTGCTTTTGGAAGCTTTGGCTTGGCAGTCAATGCGCTGGGAGAGAAAGCTTCTCTACCTCCAAATCCTAATTAAAACAAGATATATAAAAAGATATCTCTTCATGTGTGCTTTTAGTTTGGAACAGCTTAAGTTCACCTGGATTGAACCTACATGATCTCATCAGAACACAAACATTGGTGAACATGAATTGAAAAAAGAAAAAAGAAAAACGCTCCGGTTACGACTGTAACCTCGGTTCCCTGAAGAGGGAACGAGCGTTGCGTCGAGTTTGACGCTATGGGAACGCTTTGCGTGATGACGTCTTGAAGCACATGTAAAATCAGTCCAATGGTGTAGCGGGACGTCAGAGGCGGGTGACGTCACGTACCAGGAAGCTATAAAAGCCGGCCTGAAGCAGGAAACAACAGCTTAGTAAAGTCTGAAGTCGTGCTGACAGGCATGAAGGAGATATGGCAAGGTGACGCAACGCTCGTTCCCTCTTCAGGGAACCGAGGTTACAGTCGTAACCGGAGCGTTCCCTTTCAAGGGAACTCGCGTTGCGTCGAGTTTGACGCTATGGGAACGTCTATACCAACGCCTCCATAGCTACAAATGTCTGTCCTGTGTGAAATCATGAAGAGCAGCACTAGGATGACAAAACATGAGACCCTGGAGCAGAGTCTAGATCCAAAGAGTAAAACCTGACGAAAGTGTGCGGTGAGGACCAGCCTGCCGCATCACAGACATCCTGTAGTGAAACTCCTGAAATAAGGGCCTTAGAGGCCGCCATACTCCTTGTAGAGTGCGACCGGACAGCCAAAGGAGAAGGCTGCCCAGCCGCCTCATAAGCAAGTGAGATAGCCTCGACCACCCACTTGCTCATTCTTTGCTTAGACACCGGCCCTCCCTTGTTAGGGGAGCCAAAGCAAACAAACAACTGATCACTTCTGCGCCACAGGGCAGCTCTGTGGACGTAGGCGTCTAACGCCCGAACTGGGCAAAGCAAATTATTAGCCTCCTGGTCCGCATTCTGGAAGGGAGGAGGACAGAAGGCCTGCAGAATAATAGGTCTGGCCACATTAGTGGGGACCTTGGGGACATAACCCGGTCTGGGATGGAGAAAAGCTTTCACCATACCCGGAGCAAACTCTAAGCAGGACGGAGCAACCGACAATGCTTGAATATCCCCAATTCTCTTAAGAGAAGAAATGGCAAGAAGGAAAATAGCTTTCAAAGTCAGAAACTTTTCCGAAACCTCCTCAATGGGCTCAAAGGGGGCCAGGGACAGGCCTTGTAGAGCAATGGACAAGTCCCATGGCGGCACCCTAGAGCGGACTGCAGGCCTCAGCCTCCAAGTGCCACGAAGGAAACGAGATACCAGAGGGTCCTTCCCCACAGACATTCCACCCAAAGGAATGTGGTAAGCACCTATGGCCGCCATATAGACCTTTAAAGTGGACGGGGTCAGACCTGCAGTGAACCGGTCCTGCAGGAACTCCAGCACTGTACCAATTGGGCAGTGGACTGGGTCCAACCGACGGTCACTACACCAAGAAGTGAATACTCTCCACTTCAGGGCATAAAGTTTCCTCGTGGAGGGAGCTCTGGACTGTAGAATGGTCTCAACAACCTCAGTTGAGAGACCTGACTCTATGAGCTGGGCCCCCTCAGAGGCCAAGCCCACAGGTTCCACAGTTCTGGGCGGGGGTGAAATATTGAGCCCCCTGCCTGGGACAGAAGGTCTCTCCTGACGGGTAACTCCAGAGGATGCCCGTCGAGGAGGGAGACCAGATCGGGAAACCATACTCTGCCCGGCCAACGCGGGGCTATTAGAAGCAGGCAAACCCGGTCCCTGCGAACTCTCTCCAGAACTCCCGGGAGCAGAGCAACTGGGGGAAAGGCGTACAGACGTAGCCTCGGCCACGTCTGAACCATAGCATCCAGTCCCAGAGGAGCTGGATGCGTGAGGGAGAACCAAAGTGGACAGTGAGACGTCTCTCGAGACGCAAACAAATCCACTTGTGCTTGGCCGTACTCCCTCCATATCAGCTCCACCACCTCGGGGTGGAGCCTCCATTCCCCGGGCCTCGGCCCCTGCCTCGACAGAGTGTCTGCTCCTATATTCTGAACCCCGGGGATGTAGGCTGCTCTGAGTGACAGCAACTTCCCCTGGGACCACAAGAGGATATGGCGTGCCAGATTTGATAATGGGCGCGAGCGCAAACCCCCTTGGTGGTTGATGTAGGCGACTACCGACGTGTTGTCCGTATGCACTAACACATGGTGTCCCCTGAGGTCTGTGACAAAGCTCCTCAGAGCCCGGAAGACAGCTAACATCTCTAGGCGATTGATATGCCAGGAACGATGATGGTCTTCCCACAGACCTTGAGCTGAGCGACCCTCCAGGATCGCTCCCCAACCCGTGAGGGAAGCATCCGTCGTTAGCAGTCTGCGACGACAAGAAGCTCCCAACACTGGGCCCTGGGACAGGAACCAAGGTTTCTTCCACATAACCAAGGCACGTAGGCATCGCCGCGTGACCTTGATTGTGCGAAATGGGTTGCCCCTCGGGGAAAACCCCCTGGTCCTGAGCCACCACTGCAGGGGCCTCATGTGCAGCAGTCCAAAAGGTATCACGTTGGAAGCTGCTGCCATGAGACCCAACAGTCTCTGGAACTGTTTGACAGTGAGTAGCTGGCCTAGCTTTACACTTTTCACAGCTGCAAGGATGGACTCTATACGTGGCGGTGACAGGCGCGCCTGCATCGACACTGAGTCCCAAACCACGCCTAGGAAAGTGGTTCTCTGGAGTGGAGAAAGCACACTCTTCTTGGCGTTCAGCCGTAACCCCAGCTCTTTCATGTGGGCGAGAACAACATCTCGATGTTGAACCGCCAACTGATGCGACTGAGCTAAAATCAACCAATCGTCGATGTAGTTCAAGATGCGAATCCCCTGAAGGCGCAGAGGCGCCAGAGCTGCATCCATGCATTTGGTGAAAGTGCGGGGTGATAAAGCTAGGCCGAATGGAAGAACACGATATTGGTATGCTTTGCCCCCGAAAGCAAACCTCAGGAACTTCCAATGACAAGGACGGATGGAAACATGGAAATATGCGTCCTTGAGATCTATCGTGACAAACCAGTCCTCGGACCTGATCTGTGGCACGATCTGTCTCAATGTCAACATTTTGAACTTGAGCTGCATGACTGACTCGTTCAGAACTCGAAGATCCAAAATGGGACGCAATCCCCCGTCCTTTTTTGGAACTATGAAGTACCGGCTGTAAAACCCGGTTTCCCTGTCGGAGGGAGGTACATATTCTATGGCCCCTTTCTCTAACAGAGTGTTTACTTCCTGTTCCATAACCAGAACCTGCTCGGGGGCCACCACAGTGGGCAGAACCCCCATAAACCGAGGTGGGCGTTTCCCGAACTGAATCAGATACCCTTTTTCCACGGTCTGCAGGACCCAACGAGAAACATTTGACAGTAGCTTCCACGCTGTCAAAGATTCTACTAGAGGTACCAGCCTCTCGAGACTGGTTTCTGGATTTTGTTGTTGTTGAGCAGTCAATTCGACGCCCTGTAACGGCGCACCGGCAGGGAGCGACCGAACAGACTGCTCTAACACCCTCCTCGGAGGGGGCGGGCATCCCGAGGCCACTACGTTTCCGGGTGGTCCTTGAGATATGTGCTCGCCGGAGACCGCTGCGCCCTGTAACACCGATGGCGGCAGGGTTGGCAGAACGGTCCCCTGAGGGTACCGAAGAGAGACGGGCACCGTAAAAAGAGGTGTTAACCGCTCTGCTTCGGGGGGGACTACCCTCATTAATCCTGAGCCCTCGGACGTCAGGATTTCTTCCCAGCAGCCTTCTTGGCGGTAATAACGGTCCGCAGATCCGTTCTACCCCTCGAAGACTGCTGGGTTTGAGCGCGCCCTCCGTGTCCCCGAGATTTTTGTGGGGGAGCACGGGAGGACACGCTCTGCTTCTGAGTGGCACGATGCTCAGCACCCTTTTTAGAGGAGTGAGGCTGCTCCCGCTCAGCAGCCTCATAGAAAGAACGGCGGGGGAGAAGCTTTTGGAGAGCAGCTGCTTGTTTAGCGGCTTCTTGTGATTTTGCAACCGCAATATTTACTGCATCCCCAAATAACCCGGCAGTGGAAACCGGAGCGTCTAACAGAACATGTTTTTCTTTGTCCTTAATATCGCTCAGGTTGAGCCACAGATGCCTCTCAGTGGCCACCAGGGCTGCCATAGACCGCCCGATAGATTTAGCGGTCTCCTTGGTGGCTCTGAGAGAAACATCCGTGGCTCTGCGCAGTTCAGCCACAGTGTCGGGACCGATTCCCCCGCCCTCCTCTAAATCCCCCAATAATTCTGCCTGATAGGCTTGTAAAATAGACATCGTATGCAGACACGCTGCAGCTTGACCAGCGGCTGCATACGATTTATTGATCAGGGAAGATGTTAATTTTACTGGCTTTGAGGGAAGTGTAGGAGCCTTCAGGGAAGATGCCGTTGCTGGAGAGAGATAGCCCGCGAGCGTCTCTTCCACCTTCGGCATCCCCCCATAACCATGCTCTTTATATTGAGAAATAGATGAATATAGAGAGGTGTGTGGTGTGTACACTCTGTGAGAGACTGGTCTCCCCCACGATCTCGACACCTCGGTGTGGAGATCGGGGAAAAACGGCAGGCTCCTACGCTGGGGCTGAGCACGAGATGGCAGGAAGCGTTCGTCGAGTTTGCTTTTTGAACGAACGTCCTGCCTATCCTCTGGCCACTCAATAGACAATCTGTCAACTGCTCTCGTGATCACATCGAGCAGTTCTTCAAAAGCATGAGACTGAGGTGGCGAATCCTCAGACTCAGCATCAATACTTACAACATCCAACTCCTCAGAGCTGGATAGTTGCAGTACTGGTGCCTCTATCGGGGGGGAAGTAACCGCAGCGCGTGCTTCCACACCCTGATGAGAGGCACTGGATCTATCAGAAGGAGGCTGAGATAAGGCAGAGCCCGTCTCAACATCCACTGATAGATCCATCTGCGAACCCCAGGTCTGAGATCGACGCCGTGCCTCGGCAGCGGCGGGACCAAAGCCCTGGGGAACGTGGTCGGGATTGAACCGAGCCAAGCGGGATCGGAGCGTACGCAAAGGAAGCGCACAGCAATGCTCACAGTCACCACCCTCGAGTGCTGACTGGGCATGCTCCTCTCCCAAACAAACAACACAAAGAGTGTGTGTGTCACCTCCCGTTAAATAACGCGGGCAGGGATGGACACACACTCTAAACTGCTGCTTGCTCGCCATACTGAATAATATATATATATCAGACAACACCAAATAAGACAGACAGATTTCAACACAGAGCGCTACTGAAGACTCAGAAAGCTGTTGTTTCCTGCTTCAGGCCGGCTTTTATAGCTTCCTGGTACGTGACGTCACCCGCCTCTGACGTCCCGCTACACCATTGGACTGATTTTACATGTGCTTCAAGACGTCATCACGCAAAGCGTTCCCATAGCGTCAAACTCGACGCAACGCGAGTTCCCTTGAAAGGGAACTGAGTTTGTTGTTTTCCTTTCAAACCTGATAAACAGCAGAGATAATAACTCACATTATAACTGAAATATGTTTCAAAGAAAGGCAGCGTATCACTTTACAAATCGTGGTTTCTCTTACAATACATGCTTATTAATGCTGTAACATGGATGTTTAAAGTAAAAAATTAGAAAACATTGCAGCACAAGGGAGTTAAACAAGGAGAACTTATTGAGACATGCTAATGTTGCACAAACATTTGACTTAGATGTTTTTGAAAAACCTGTTATGCATTTAAAAAGCGTCTCTATGGAGTTTATGGTTTAATGATGAATGGTCAAATGTATATTCCATATCAACTTGTCTTGCTTGCTGTGTTGTGTGTTTACAAGTAGTCAGATGTCACGAATACTGTACAGTCCGTGCTGTACAATCACACTTCACTTGTTTTTTTGTGATGTTTAAGGGTGTGTAATAGAACAATGTGCATCAAAAGTGGTAGTTTGCATGCTTTGTGCATCATAAACATGTTATGCAAGATGAGCAGCATTGTTTCACTGAATTTCCATAACCAACACATTGGGAGCGGACAGAAAATTCAGAGCTGGAACTCAGTTTGACTAAAAACAAGACGCCTCAAAGTGAAATTCTTCAGTGCAATGAGCTCTAAAAAGAGTTTTTTATTTTATTTTGAAGCATAATATTATGTAAGTGCTCTTGCAGTTTTTCCAAAGAAATATATTTTACACTTCCGTAAAGTGACTTCATAAGGGAGGTTTTCTGAACCACTAAAGCAAACATCACAGCATAATCAATTATGAAATTTATATGAAATATTTGTGATTTATATGTTGCTTGCAAGAAATAAAGAAATCTCTTCAGGAAACACTGACCACCGAATGTGTTTAATTGAACACAACGTGCATCACTCCACTTTAGCTGACTTTCAAACAATATAAATCAACACCTAACTAGAGTATTAAATATGAGTAATATAATACATTATATAATCAGATATGTATGTATGTTGACTAAAGTGTTTCTCGTACAGTATATTGAAATGTTTTATATTGATTGTCTGTACTGAGACTGAATAGAAGATCTTGGCACCCAAAGCTCCCAATGACTGCTTCTAGTCTGCACGTTTCATTCTATCAATGCCCTACAATTGCAATAGTATATTCCCAAGAATGATGCCATAATCACAGTTTCTAATTTATTTCCCAGATCACATTCAGGCGGGTTTTTTATATCTCATAATTATGATGTGCTTTAGCAGAGCCCAGTGCTCAAGCCCCTTCATATCGGACAGCACGGCAAATGTGTCTACAATTATATGGACCGGTGAACTTGTGAAACTATATTTTACAAAAAGATACATTTTTCATTAACCTCACCCTACAACTACCCAGCCTTGACCTAACCATAACCTACATGCCATTCCGGTTTGTCAAATCAATGACATACAATGATGTGTTTTGAACATGTTATGCAAGATGAGCAACATTGTTTCACTGGATTTTCTGTCCGCACCCAATGCGTTAGTTATGACAATTCAGAGCAGGAACTCAATTCCTGAAAAAGTCCCTCCCAATTTTTGGACAGGCTGTTTGCAAAACAGAAACACTTGCATGACTTTGATTTTCTAACATTTAAAAACACACAACAGTAATGTGCTGGGGAAATCACTTCTCATGCAGCACAGGCAATCTGTCAAAGCACCTAACACACATGAAAATAAATGCTTATGATATTTTTGAAGCATAATATTAAGTGCTCTTGTACTGCAGAAAGGCATGTCTGTCACTCAAAGCTGAAAGTGAAACCGTGATGCTTAAGTGCTGACGTATTAGAAGATGGCGACAGGCCTCCACCATGTTGGGTGTGGTACCAGCTGTGCCATTGGCTGTTCTTAGGGACAGTACGCAGCTGATGGGCATATAAAGACTGATGAGACTAAGAGACTGTTCACTCAGAAGAGATTTGGCAAAATAAAGACAACAGAAAAAAACAGTACGGAAAAACTGGAAAGAATCCTATCACAGGAGCAGAGGCGAGACATTAGAAGGAAGAATAAAACAAAAACTGGGGTTAGCCAGTTGAGCTATTGAGGCCTTTTACTCAGAGAAGTTTGAAGTATAACATTATGGAAGCAGAGACTCTTGTCAGAAGTGACTGGAATGGTGAAATCTGTAACCTTCGCTTCAGAACACATCGCAGGAATGCATGGATAGAGGCTTTTGAGAGATATTATGTAGAGTTAAGGGTTACAAGAAATCCCATTCAAGATGCCTTGCAACTGGTCATAGAGAACCCAGAGGACCCATTGAGAAGGAACCAAACCAGAAAGCACCTAACAGTTAACTTTTACCATTCTGGAGCTGTAATGGTCCAGGGAGCACGACCAGTGCTCACAACCTTTGAAAATCAGATCTTTGATGAATTAAGAGGAATGGTTGAGCAAACAGCTCAGCAAATTCAAAATGAATAATTAAAATAAAATAAGAGAGAGAGAGAGAGAGAGAGAGAGAGAGAGAGAGAGAGACATCATTTCTTCTTCCTGGTGAAGACTTCCACCCAGAGACCATCTACAGAGTCAAAGCTGAGATCTCCAGAAGATGTGCTCTTCTGCCCAGTATGCTAACTCACCACAGACCATTATGACCATGCGCATCTAAACAACGACAAGGTCAAAACGCTTGCAATCAAAAGACATTGAACATGGAACCCCTCACCTCCACCAGGACAAAGATGAGAACCTCCACCTCGTACACAACTCTACTTGTGAGAACCCCGTTTACCAGGACAACACCATAGACCCACACAAATTCCACCTGAAACCTCTGACTACATCCGCACACCAACCTGCAACTGACCAAAGATCCCCAGCATCAACAAGACATCCATCCAGACAGAGAACCCAAACTGACTCATCCTGCTGAAACTGAGATGGGTGAGATCAAACAAGTACTGGATGGCACTAAATAAAGAGAGTCAGTTTGGCTGTAAAAGATACAAATGCCATATCTAAAAAAAAAAAGAAAGCAAATAATACAACATTGAAAATGATTATTTATGTATTATCCCTAATTTTAATGTATTTTAATTCTTGTACAAACATTATGTGTGTATTGTCTGAGGTGACAGAGTCTGGCCCACGCCAGGAAAGCAGGAACAGTGTTTGCTAGTTAACCCGGCATCCTGAGAATATGGAATATGCATGTGTTTCACTTCATGCAATGATCATTTTATAATCAATAATTTAATCAAAGGTAATCAAGAATCACATTTTAGACAGCTTTTCATTTAAGTTTTGCTCATACTGATTCTCGTGTGTTCTTGTCTTATGCTTGTACAAGCAGCATAATATGTGTGTAATATGTGGGTAATATGTAATATGTGTGTAATATGTAATATGTGGGTAATATGTAATATGTGGGTAATATGTAATATGTGGGTTATATGTGTGTCTTAGGGGTGAGAGGAAAGCTATGCATGGGTCATAGGTTCAATGATTATAAGAAACACACACACACACATATATATATATATTCACGTTTAAAATGTCAGCACCCATTAATCACTTAATATGATATGCTTGGATTGAATTATAAGTAGAAGCTTTGTATAACTAATACTAGTTTAACTGTGTTCTGTTTGAGTCCAGTGTTTTCTCGCCATGTTGTGCCAAAGTTTCTTAGCAGATGTTTGAGGGCCTACATTTCAACGAGGTCCTGATGACACTCAACATCGTGATGAGAAGATACTACCTTTCTTTGTACTTATTCATAACCTTCTTGTAGAGAATTGTAAGGCTATATAGATACGTGACTTTGTTTTTCGTTAGTGGGGAGTCTCATAGCCAATCATCTTCCACCAGATAGGAACTTAATAGGACACATAAGGGAAGAGGTTCAAAAAAACATGAGACCTACTTATGATTGAAAAGAGTCTAGAATTCCCTGTGCTTGTAACTTATCGCTATCATAGATTAGAGATGAATTGATTTTGCATTGCCTATAATTTTTAGTTTCTTTGTTGTTCTGTATGCATTTTGGAACTGTAAAGAACAACTTGTATTCAATACATGTAATTGATTGATTGCAATCTTGACCCTGACTCTTCATTGTCCATACTCATCTTTCTACTTGACCAAGCTGTCCACCCCAATTCTAGTAACACTGTTCAACAGCAACACTGTAAAATCAATACACGAAAAATAAATTCATAAAATTAAATAATAAAAAAGCATAAAATTATAGTATGATACTGGTGGCTCTAGCTGACGGTAATTTAGTGTTATTCTATAGTCCTTCCATTGTGATCTTAAACAACAGTATACTATTGTAAAAAAAATAATACAGTACAGCGCTGTACAATAATATATCGAATATTGTTATTTCAGTGCTCCTACGGTAAAATTAATTGACAGCTTATTACTCATAAAAAGGTGACCTTTAGAGTATAACATTGCACGAAGAATTTATTTAGGAACATTTTAAAATGAAACCCACAAGAATAAAGCAGCTTTGACAAGAATCTGTCTTATTGCACTGCACATGCACCTAATGTTATATCACACACATTAATCACGGTCAAATAGATTTTCAACTGCTAGGCCTGCTGGTGATACAAGAGGCAAAGTAATTAGGTCAAGCAAATGTAAAATGTTAAACAACACCAAAAAAGTATATGTCGAGTGGTAGAACCATGTCGGCCTGCTACAGCCTAGAGGAAAGGAAGTTGTGTAAAAATGTATGTTTATCATCCAGTAAACATTATGGATGTCACCAAATTTCATGGTGAATCCACACAGAAAAATAAATTAAAAAAAAAAGTTGAACAACCTAAAGATCAGAGGCAGTTGCTTCGCAAAAATACAATTTAAACACACAAACAAACATCATATTTTCTTATGCTAAATAAACTCTTAATTTGTATAAGTGAAAAGTGAAATCTACTGAAAGATAACACATTCACTCAAGGCCTGAAAGGCATGAAACATGGATTAGGGTTAGGATTATGAAAAGGACTAGGCTTGGGGCTACATAAAACCCCACTGAAAGTTCATGAGACTTTTAAATGAGCATATCTACCAGTAACCATAATTATTAGAATAACACATTTAAACATCCAAATACTCATTCAGTATTAACCCATTTTCACAACCCTTTTGAAAACAAGTGAACATTTATATCGGATTCAATTATAACGACACAAGGTTTCATATTTGTTCTGATCTTATGTTTCATTGTCTTTTTAATCACCAGACCATTTTTATCTTGTTTAGAATCTGACTGCTCAAATAAAATAGCAAGCGCGCTCTTTCCTCAAAATGGCGGACGCTTGTGAAATAGCTGTAAAGTTCATTTTATATTGGTCATTCGTTTGACATTCGGCTTGGAAAGTTAGGGAGTGTCTCTACAGTGTGAAACGGATAAAAAAAACTGCAAAAAAAAAAAACTGCAAAAAAAACCCCCCATTTGTCTCTCTGGCTAAAAACACATGTGGCGTTATGCAAATGTAGTATTAAACATATGAACGAAAAATGTTTTGGTACAAAAACCACATAAGCTTAAATGTATTCATATATTTTTGAGCATGCGCTGACCCCGCTCTGTGATTTTACGAGGCCTTCCACTTCGTGGCTGAGATGCTGTTGTTCCCAATTGCTTCCACTTTGTTATAAAACCACTAACAGTTGATTGTGGAATATTTAGTAGTAAGGAAATTTCACAAATAGACTTATTGCACAGATGGCAAGCGATCACGGTCCCACGCTTGAAATTACTAAGCTCCTGAGAGCGACCTATTCTTTCACAGATGTGTGTAGAAGCATCTGCATTCCTAGTGCTTGATTTATACACCTGTGGCCATGGAAGTGATTGGAACACCTGAATTCAATGATTTGGAGGGGTGTCCTAATACTTTTGGCAATATATTGTAGTTCCCTTACAATCAATGAAGCTGTCTACACTGCACAATGAATCTCTTAATGACATAATGGGCCCTATCTTGCACCCAGCGCAATTGACTTTGTACAGCGACGCATGTCTCATTCCTATTTTGCACCCGACGCACACGGACTCTTCCCTCCACAGACGCACGTCGGTAAATTAGGGAATGAACTTGCGCTCCCGGGGGCGGTTCAGCGAAAAGAGGCGTGTTCCGGCGCAAACGTTCCCTGGTGCTATTTTGCAGTTTCAGAAAACAATTCCTCCACTGACCAGGAGAAACCTCGTCTAAAGTCAGTGGGGCGTTGCACATGTTATTCAGAGGCTATTTTAAGAGCGCATGCTTGGCCATAATCAATGTAGCGTGTGCACAACACATACACACACTTTGCTTCTCTCATCTACACAGAAACAGCAGTTTTTATTTTTACAGGGAAAAATATTCCACACGAGGGAAATCATTGTTGTGTCCATGAAGATGTGAAAAATAGGCATAAATCTAGCTTACACATTTACCCAAATTATCATACGCCTGTTTAACTGAAGCTAATCTGGGTGTGTTTCTCCATCCCCAATGTCACTTCTACGGCCCTGACGAGAACGTCGGTCTCCTCGGCCTTGGAACCGCTCCTGGCATGCGTCTGGCAAATCCGCCGTTATAATAGCAAACCGCCATGGAACAAGCACGTCTGCTCTTAAAGGGAATGTGAGATGACGCTCTGATTGGTTTATTTCACGTTACGCCCAAACCACACCTATGAGTAATGAAGCGACTTCAGACCAACCCATTTTAGATTTGCGTCAGAGATCCGCCCACAAAGTTACTTGCGTTTCACGTTTGATACTTGCATTTCAGATCGTTAAAATAGGGCCCAATGTCTGCACTTTGTTATAATGACATAATTTGCGTGCATGAAGAACAGAATTAAGTTAGTAGCAGAGTTTACTTTAGCAACATTTTGGCAACGTACAATTCAGCACCACGGACAGCGATCACCACATGTGCGCTTCATTTAGTTCTGTGGCGTCATTGAGTAGAAACAGATTTGTCCAGAGCCGAATGTTTTTGTTAAGAATTGCTTGTATTTGAGTGGAAATGAAGCAGGATTTATTGTTTTTATTGTTATATATAGTGACAAGGGTCACAGAACTACAGCTGTCAACTAAATGTTTACATTTTACTCAATTTAGATACAGACAAAAACATTAAGTTTCTTCACTTACCACAAACATCAAGGGGTTGTTTCTTACATTCACAAATGAAACAACTCCATCAAAGCTTTCAAAATTAACCTCTATAATGTGACACGAGCATGATTTTTTAATCATATGAAACTTTATATATATTTTTTTAAGTTACATTGTACTTATATTAAATGTATATCTTACATTACACATGCCTGTTTCCATAATATACTTGCATTCTTCAAACCCTGCAGAGCGATCTGGTCTCTCGGTCCATACAAAATGATATTAAGGATAGCACGAATGTTACTCTCTATAGAATAACATAATTAAAATATACATGTGCAACAAAAAAAAAATTAATATTTAATATATATATATATATATATATATATATATATATATATATATATAAAGAAAAATTGAGAATAAAGTTGTAATATTTTGAAAATAAAGTCAAAATTATGAGTCTTCCATAGAAGAGAGAGAGAGAGAGAGAGAGAGAGAGAGAGAGAGAGAGAGAGAGAGAGTGTGAGTGTGAGTGAGTGAGTGAGTGAGTGAGTGTGTGTGTGTCAGGGGCGATTCTAGGATTTTCATTTTAGGGGGGCTCAGCCCCCAATGAGGGTATGATGTAAAAAATAAAATAAAAATTAGTTTATTGTGTAATGCTCATTATTAACTATTTCATTCATTCATCCAGTAACATGCATATGGCATGGTTTTATAATCACTGAGGTCTACATATTCTCTGATCTACATATGTGCATTTTAAGATGTTTTGAAGGCCAAAAAAATCAGATGACAATAGCTTTAAAACCATGTGCGGGCAGCTGTTTTTTTTTTCTCACCTCATCAGGATCACACTCTTTTTCTCTTTGTTTTTATCTTGCTCTGTCTTTTCCCCTCCTAAAGCTGAGCTTTGACTGATATAGGCTTTTTATTTTTGTCTGTCAGTGAAGAAAGTAAACATAGGGTCAACTGATCAAAATACAAAGCTTTCAGACAAAGCTACCAGGAAAGCTAGGTAACTGAGTCCATCTACAATGAAATATAAATTATTTTATTTTTTAAGCTTTTTAGCCTTTATAATCAACAATACGGTTGGTTATTCGTCAAGTCACCCCATGAAAATCTATTTAATTTCAAATAATTTAACTAACCAGCTAAACGTGTATTAATGTAATTGTCTATTGGCAATATGATTAATCTGTTCTATATTTATTTCTATTTATTAAAAATAACAACATGAATTATCAATTTACCACTTCTATAAATCAAGTACTTAAAAGAAAATCACAAATCCCTTTACTCTACTCATATATGTATGATGATACACTCCTCCTGATTCATTATTACTTAATACAAAACTATATTTATTAATACAAAACAAAATAACTCCACATGATGTTTCTCTCTCTGGGCCATCTAGTGCTTTCAGACAATGACGTGTGTCTTTAATCATTTCTGTGCATGGCTGCATAATGTAATGCCGAAATACAAAATAATATGTTTTAAAGTTTAAAAAGTAAATTAAAATAAATCATGATCGTTTTCTAAAGTATGTTTTCATGGGTGTTAATCGCTTCATTTTTGTAGGAATAAAAAACAACTAGCCTATCACACTGTGATAAGGGCTGAAGGTGAACGCAGCGAACCGTCCCGTGTTGCTCCCAATGCTCCAGTAACATTACATTATGTAAACTGCAATGCATTTATGACAAAGAACTGCACCGATGCAGATGTAATATCATAGCAATCTATCAATAAATGCACTCACGACACACCTTGTACTCTCTGATGTTCGCTCTGCTCGGCGCTCCTGCAGATTGAAAAATGCGCTAAATCCAAGCAGACTCAGATAAGGGGAGGAGCCGAAACTTGACGCAGCTTGCCGCCGTTTCAAATGAGTTTTTTTAAAGGGGACTGAAGCGATCAAAAATGTATATTAATCAAATATTTTTTAGGGGGGCTGGGCAGAAGTTTAGGGGGGCTGAAGCCCCCCTAAAAAGGGCCTAGTGACACCCCTGGTGTGTGTGTAGAAATGCACTTGTGAAGTCGAACTGCCTTGGACATGGATCTAAACAAAATAGTAGCTTTTTACTTTTATCTGGGCTTTCAACAAAAGGGAATTCTACAGGTGCTAATTTACTAACATGGCATTACCATTTGTTTTTGTCAGAAACACAGGGTTAGGACTAGTGTGAAAACACAGTCAAAAATTTGAACCCAAATGCAGAAAACCAGATTACAGTTCTGGGAAATATCTTCAAATCTTTTATTTGATGAAAAGGAATGTCCAAACTTTCCTAGGATATATCCAAAAAGTAAACTCCACAAAGTCCACAAAGTAAATCCAGAAGGAATTTGGAAAAGGTTCACAAAAAGATCTGTGAGTACTCCAAAAATTTCAAAGAGCAAAAGTAAATTAAACCAAAACAAAGGAACTATACCAGGTACATGAATTAGATTTAGATAACTCCAAAAGAAGCACAGCAATAGAATTACCTAGACTTGTTCATGGCACTGGAAACACTGAGCAAAGTACTCAGGAGAAGGGTGACTTAAATACACAAACAGGGAACAAGGCACAGGTGACAACAATAAGACATAATGACAGAGACTGAAAACCAACAAGAGACGCAATGGGGGCCTATTAAATTTTGCTTTGAATATTAAATTTTTATAAAAATATTTTAAAATTTATACGATGTTTAATAGGCAGCCAGTGCAGTTTTGACAGAACTGGGCTAATATGGTCATACTTCCTGGTTCTGGTAAGAACTCGAGCTGCTGCGTTTTGGACTAGCTGTAGTTTGTTTATTAAGCGTGCAGGGCAACCACCCAGTAGAGCATTACAGTAATCTAGCCTTGAGCTCATGAACGCATGAACTAATTGTTCCGCATTTGTCAATGAGAGCATATGGCGTAATTTAGATATATTTTTAAGATGGAAAAATGCAGTTTTACAGATACTAGACACTAGGGCTGGGACGGTTTGGATTTTTTCTTACCGCGGTTGAAAAGCAAGAAATTCCGGCGGTATTGCGGTAAACCGCTTTAAACCTCAACCCCCCCTTCCCACCCTCCCCCAGTTTTTTTTTCTGCAACGTTGCGGCTGAAACAACAAACAAAGTGTGGCAATGATAATCTCAGGTAGTGTTTATGTGCTTTATTTAATGTTAAAAGCATGCAATGTGACTTTGAATATCGTTTAGTGCTCCAGCTTTGTAGCTGTAAAAGCAACAATGGATAATTCACCTCAGATCTTGAAATGAAACAAATGGAAACAAGAACGTTCAAACTGTGAACATACAAGTGTATTCTTTGACAAATATTGTTTTAGTAACTCAGTAGCCTATGTATTTTTAATAATGTTTAAATGGTGTAATATTTGTGAATGTGATTATGTAGCCTACTTATCCCTTTTCTTGCAAGTGCCGTCAAGATTACTCTCTGGTGCTGTTCACTCGCCGCGACTCCGCGAAGGTTGACAAACGCGGTCTTCACGTGAGAGAATTGTCAAGTCAAGTCATCTTCATTTATATAGCGCTTTTAACAATGTAGATTGCTTCAAAGCAGCTTTACAGAGATAAGCGTATAATTTAAGGTAACAGAGATTGTTTTGGCTTTATAGCAGAGTTAAGTTATTTCCATCTAAAGTTAGTTTTGATTGATTTGCTTCCGTCGCAACGATCATTTGTTATTAAATTAGGGGCCGCTAAGATGACACCATTCCCTCTACACAGACTTTAAACGCGAACCTGTGAGAAACGCTGATGGCGTTCACATGCGCATTTAGAATGGGTTCTATAGTTATGTGCGTTTGAATATACGCAGGTTTGGAATTCCCTACAAGCCAAGCCTAAACAAAGTATTTGTCTTTCCTTATAAATTTTGATAAAGAATTTTATTTTATTTTGTTGCTTTGGGGTAGGAACGCGAAACAAATTTTCCTGACAACGCCTTATCTGTATAGTGGTAGTGGGATCCTCCATAGGGAGAGACTAGTTGGCACTTCAGCACTGTGTTGTCATCGGTCCAGGCGAAGGTCCTTCGTCAGATCTGGATACGGCCTGGACCCGGCAGGCTGCAGGAAAACCTCGGGATAAACACAGACACTAAAATTAGCGTAGATGCCATTCTTCTCATGATGTAACGATTACATCAGGATTTTTGGGAAGTGTTCCCAGTTCCAGCTGACCTAATATATGCAGCCTAACATTAAATTATAGAAGTCTATAATGTATTATGTGAATGCTAGGTCAAAGAGATGTGTCTTTAATCTGGCTTTGAACTGACAGAGTGTGTCTGCTTCCCGGACAATGGTAGGAAGACTGTTCCAGAGTTTTGGTGCTAAATAGGAAAAGGATCTACCGCCAGCAGTCGATTTTGATATTCTCGGTATTAGTAACTGGCCGGAATTTTGAGATCGCAATAGACGTGACGGACTATAATGCGTTAAGAGCTCGCTCAAGTACTGCGGAGCTAAACCATTTAGTGCTTTGTAAGTGATCAGCAATATTTTAAAATTTATGCGATGTTTAATAGGGAGCCAATGCAGTTTTGACAGAACTGGGCTAATATGGTCATACTTCCTGGTTCTGGTAAGAACTCGAGCTGCTGCGTTTTGAACTAGCTGTAGTTTGTTTATTAAGCGTGCAGGGCAACCACCCAGTAGAGCATTACAATAATCTAGCCTTGAGGTCATGAACGCATGAACTAATTGTTCCGCATTTGTCAATGAGAGCATATGGCGTAATTTAGATATATTTTTAAGATGGAAAAATGCAGTTTTACAGATACTAGACACGTGACTTTCAAATGAAAGATTGGTAATTGTGTTAAATAAGCATGTGCAATTAAAAGCTGAGGTCCTGCTTTTACTTTTTTATTTACGGTGCGGCTTGGACGCGGCGTCCGTCGAAAATAGACTAGGCGCCCATCTTTAGCGAAGCGGCGCGGAGAGACACTTCTGAAACGTTGTAAACACAAGCATTGACTAGAGTGGGCGCGATCAGCTCCGGTAGCCGTGTCGCAGCCGTAATGCGCCGCAGACGTGTGCGCTGTAAATGAGGGGTAAATAAGGGTTTATAGTCAATAGCCTACGAATGGAATGTTATTATGTGTCATGGAACAACTTGCGAACTTGCGAAAGGTCGGATTTGCTCCATCTTTTGATGATAGCCTAAGTTTTGTTTAGAAAACCTTGAATCCATGCAAGACACAATGTTATTAGACACAGTCCATGTCATTAGAATCAATGAATCCATGTCATTAGACAACGTGAACACATGTAAAGGCCAGTGTTTATTTAAAAAAAATTATTATTTTTTTCGGTGATGACGGTGACGAGCTTAGACCCGCGGTAGGCGTCACGTGACCGCGGTATTGCGGTAATGCGGTAACCGTCCCAGCCCTACTAGACACGTGACTTTCAAATGAAAGATTGGTATCAAAGAGCACACCCAGGTTCCTAACCGACGACGAAGACTTAACAGAGCACCCATCAAGTGTTAGACAGTATTCTAGGTTATTACATGAGGAAGCCTTGTGGTACACCATACTGAACTTGTGATCGATGAGATATCTCTTCATTTACTGCTACAAACTGATAACGGTCAGATAAGTGTGATTTAAACCATGCTAGTGCAATTCCACTAATGCCAACATAGTTTTCGAGTCTATTTAAAAGAATGTTGTGGTCAATGGTGTCAAATGCAGCACTAAGATCGAGTAACACTAATAGAGAGATACAACCACGATCGGATGATAAGAGGAAATCATTTGTGACTCTAATGAGGGCAGTCTCGGTACTATTGTACGGTCTGAATCCTGACTGGAAATCCTCACAGATATCATTTCTTTCTAGGGTCTAACATACATGTTGTAGATTTAGCTGATTTAACGAGTTTAGTAAATTCTTCCTCTCCTATAGCAACGAATGAATCAAATTTTTCCTCAGGGAGACTACAATGCACTACCTGATGCGATACTGTAGTAGACGGTTGCATAGTTATAATTTTGTCCCTGATATTATCAATCTTGTTAGTAAAGAAGTTCATAAAGTCATTACTGCTGTGCTGCTTGGAAACTTCTGGGCTTGAAGCTTTATTTTTCGTTAGTTTAGCCACTGTTTCAAATAAATACCTAGGATTATGTTTATTTTCTTCTAATAGGGTTGAAAAATAAGCAGATCTAACAGCTTTTAAAGCCTCTCTGTAAGCAATCGTGCTCTCCTTCCATGAAATGCGAAATACCTCTAGTTTTGTTTTCTTCCAGTTGCGCTCCATTTTTCTGGCTGCTCTCTTAAGGGCCCGAGTGTGCTCGTTGTACCACGGCGTTGGACTATTTTCTTTAATCTTCTTTAAGCGCAACGCCATTTCAACGGCATCAACATCTATTCCATGTGATAATATTAGATCTAGAGTATGATTACGACAATGAGTAGGTCCTGACACGTGTTGTCTAACTCCAATTGAGTTTACAATGTCTTTAAATGCCAAACCCAATGCATCTTTTTCATTATCGATGTGTATATTAAAATCACCAACAATTAATACTTTATCTGCAGCCAATACTAACTCTGATAGAAAATCAGCAAATTCTTTGATAAAGTCTGTATGGTGCCCTGGTGGCCTGTATACAGTAGCCAGCACAAATGTTAAACGTGATTTATCATTTATACTATATATTTTTACATTAAGCACCAACACTTCAAAAGAATTATATTTAAAACAAGTCTTCTCAGTAATTCTGAAAATATTACTATAAATTACAGCAACTCCTCCCCCTTTGCCTTTCAGACGAGGCTCATGTTTATAACAGTAATCTTGCGGGGTGAGCTCATTTAAAGTAATGTAATCGTTTGGTTTTAGCCAGGTTTCTGTCAAACACAGCACATCTAGGTTATTATCGAAATCATATCATTAACAATAAGTGCTTTTGAAGTAAGGGATCGAATATTCAGCAACCCAAGCTTTATCATTTGTTCATTCGTATTATATCTGTTTTTTATTTGTTGAACATCAATAAAATTTTTACCCTTGAATGGGTTTAGGAGTTTTTTGTATGTCCTAATTCGGGGAACAGACACAGTCTCTATATGATGATAGCTAGGTGAAAGAGGCTCTATGTGATGGGATTTATCTGACCTTGGTGAGGTGAGACAGCTAGCAGACAGTCGGTTTAGCCAGTCTGTCTGCTTCCTGACCTGAGCCCCAGATTGTCATGTTTTATTTCTAAGACTATGAGCCATATTACTAGAGAGAAGAGCAGCACCATCCCAGGAGGGATGAATACCATCTCTTTTCAACAGGTCAGGTTTGCCCAAAAACTTTTCCAATTGTCTATGAATTCTATATTATTTTGGGGACACCACTCAGACAGCCAGCTATTCAGTGAACACAATCTACTAATTAAAGCTGCAAGCAGCGATGAAAGGGCCCTCGCACCCGTGCCATCAACACTCGGTGGCTTTAGGAAGACAGAGCATGGTTGGGAAATGTACATTTAAGGAGGTATGTATAGTAAGAGTATGTCAAAGTCAGTTACAAAATGTTTTGTATAATGGTGATAATAGCATGCTTCATGACTCAGCTAAGTGTTGCTAGCATGTTTAGTCTGTTTCTAGCATGCTTAGTACACAATAATTATGTGGTTAGTACTGCATTACTGTGTTAACCATGACAGTTTATGTTGCCAGTAGGTGGCGTTATGACTATAACTGAATATGAGCATGGATGTGTGTTCAGGACAGAACTCTTATCAAACGTGTGAAGTTTGGTACAAATTGGACATTGCCTTCTTGAGTAACAACAAAGTCATGTTTCATTGAATTAGCGTTCTTTAGCACTTAGCTAAGCATTGTTAGCATGTTTTAACATGTTTCTAGCATGTTTAGAACTCAATGGCATTTTTAACATGTTGCTAGAACGGCATCAACGTGTTAAACATGTCACTTCCTGTTGACAGTAGGTGGCGCTATTACTATAACTGAACAGTCTCATGTAGATGTGTTCAGGCCATGACTCTTATCAAAAGTGTGAAGTTTGGGGCAGATTGGACATTCCATGCCTGAGTTACAGCAAATTCCTATTTAATTGCAATAATAGCATGCTTTAGCACTTAGCTAAGAGTTTGCTAGCATGTTTCTAGTATGTTGTTAGCATGCTTAACACTTGCTGGCACTTTTTTATGTTATTAGGAGCCCATAACAGTGTTAAACATGTCACTTACTGTTGCCAGCAGGTGGCGCTATGACTGTAACTGAATATAAGCATGGTCATGTGATCAGGACAGAACGCTTATCAAAAGTGTGAAGTTTGGGGCAGACTGGACATTCCATGCCTGAATTACAGCAAATTCATATTTAATTGCAGTATCATTCTTTAGCACTTAGCTAAATGTTTGCTAGTATGTTTTAGCATGTCTCTAGTATGTTGGAAGGATGTTTAGCACCTACTGGCATTTTTTATATGTTATCAGGAGTCCACAACAGTGTTAACATGTCACTTCCTGTTGCCAGCAGGTGGCGCTATAAATGTAACTAAATATGAGCATGGACATGTGTTCAGGACAGAACGCTTATCAAAAGTGTGAAGTTTGACGCAGATTGGACATTGCCTTCTTGAGTAACAACAACATCCTGTTTCATTGAATTAGCATGCTTTAGCACTTAGCTAAGTATTGCTAGCATGTTTTAACATGTTTCTAGCATGTTTAGAACTCAGTGGCATTTTTAACATGTTGCTAGAACAGCATCAACGTGTTAAACATGTCACTTCCTGTTGCCAGTAGGTGGCGCTATTACTATAAATGAATTTGAGCATGGACATGTGTTCAGGCCATGATTCTTATCAAACGTGTGAAGTTTGGGGCAGATTGGACATTCCATGCCTGAGTTACAGCAAATTCCTATTCAATTGCAGTAATAGCATGCTTTAGCACTTAGCTAAGTGTTTGCTAGCATGTTTTAGCATGTTTATAGTATGTTGTTAGCATGTTTAGCACTTGCTGGCACTTTTTTATATGTTATTAGGAGTCCACAACAGTGTTAAACATGTCACTTCCTGTTGCCAGCAGGTGGCGCTATGACTGTAACTGAATATGAGCATGGTCATGTGCTCAGGACAGAACGCTTATCAAACGTGTGAAGTTTGGGGCAGATTGGACATTCCATGCCTGAGTTACAGCAACTTCCTGTTTCATGGCGAAACATCGAAATTTGTCAGGCCGCCGAGGACCCGCCCTTCGACGAAAACTCAAGATCTTCGCAATTTAACGTCGCAAAGGCCTTAAGATTACACTCACCAAATTTGAAGATGATCAGATTAAAACTGTAGGAGGAGTTCGTTAAAGTACGAGGCCTGAAAATGGCAAAAACTGCACAAAAATCTGAGAGGAAGTTCAAAATGGCTGACTTCCTGTTGGGTTTAGGGCTACGCTCCAAGAGACTTTTTTGTAGGTATTTGGTCATTACATATATGTACCGAATTTCGTACACGTACGTGGAACACAGCGGGAGGCGCACTCCGTTGAACTTTTATAGGTGGCGCTATCAAACCATTTTGCCCCGCCCAATTCTGAAACCTATATCAGATGTAAATTTTCGCCAGTTCTGACACGTGTGCAAAGTTTCGTGAGTTTTCGAGCATGTTTAGGCCCTCAAAAATGCGATTAAATGCGGAGAAGAATAATAATAATAATTAAAGCTGCAAGCAGCGATGAAAGGGCCCTCGCACCCATGCCATCAACACTCGGTGGCTTTAGGAAGACAGAGCATGGTTGGGAAATGTACATTTAAGGAGGTATATATATAGTAAGAGTATGTCAAAGTCAGTTACAAAATGTTTTGTATAATGGTGATAATAGCATGCTTCATGACTCAGCTAAGTGTTTCTAGCATGTTTAGTCTGTTTCTAGCATGCTTAGTACACAATAATTATGTGGTTAGTACTGCATTACTGTGTTAACCATGTCAGTTTCTGTTGCCAGTAGGTGGCGTTATGACTATAACTGAATATGACCATGGATGTGTGTTCAGGACAGAACTCTTATCAAACGTGTGAAGTTTGGTGCAAATTGGACATTGCCTTCTTGAGTAACAACAAAGTCATGTTTCATTGAATTAGCATTCTTTAGCACTTAGCTAAGCATTGTTAGCATGTTTTAACATGTTTCTAGCATGTTTAGAACTCAATGGCATTTTTAACATGTTGCTAGAACGGCATCAAAGTGTTAAACATGTCACTTCCTGTTGCCAGTAGGTGGCGCTATTACTATAACTGAATTTGAGCATAGACATGTGTTCAGGCCATGATTCTTATCAAATGTGTGAAGTTTGGGGCAGATTGGACATTCCATGCCTGAGTTACAGCAAATTCCTATTTAATTGCAATAATAGCATGCTTTAGCACTTAGCTAAGAGTTTGCTAGCATGTTTTAGCATGTTTGTAGTATGTTGTTAGCATGTTTAGCACTTGCTGGCACTTTTTTATATGTTATTAGGAGTCCATAACAGTGTTAAACATGTCACTTCCTGTTGCCAGCAGGTGGCGCTATGACTGTAACTGAATATAAGCATGGTCATGTGTTCAGGACAGAACGCTTATCAAAAGTGTGAAGTTTGGGGCAGATTGGACATTCCATGCCTGAGTTACAGCAAATTCATATTTAATTGCAGTAATATCATTCTTTAGCACTTAGCTAAGTGTTTGCTAGTATGTTTTAGCATGTCTCTAGTATGTTGGTAGGATGTTTAGCACCTACTGGCATTTTTTTATATGTTATTAGGAGTCAAGAACAGTGTTAAACGTCAATTCCTGTTGCCAGCAGGTGGCGCTATGACTATAACTAAATATGAGCATGGACATGTGTTCAAGAGATAACTCTTATCAAACGTGTGAAGTTTGGGGTAGATTGTACATTGCCTTCTTGAGTAACAACAAAGTCCTGTTTCATTGAATTAGCATGCTTTAGCACTTAGCTAAGTATTGCTAGCATGTTTTAACATGTTTCTAGCATGTATAGAACTCAATGGCATTTTTAACATGTTGCTAGAACGGCATCAAAGTGTTAAACATGTCACTTCCTGTTGCCAGTAGGTGGCGCTATTACTATAACTGAATTTGAGCATAGACATGTGTTCAGGCCATGATTCTTATCAAATGTGTGAAGTTTGGGGCAGATTGGACATTCCATGCCTGAGTTACAGCAAATTCCTATTTAATTGCAGTAATAGCATGCTTTAGCACTTAGCTAAGTGTTTGCTAGCATGTTTCTAGTATGTTGCTAACCTGTTTAGCACTTGCTGGCTCTTTTTTATATGTTATTAGGAGACCACAAGAGTGTTAAACATGTCACTTCCTGTTGAAAGCAGTTGGCGCTATTACTATAACTGAATATTCTCATGTAGATGTGTTCAGGCCATGACTCTTATCAAACGTGTGAAGTTTGGGGCAGATTGGACATTCCATGCCTGTGTTACAGCAAATTCCTATTTAATTGCAGCAATAGCATGCTTTAGCACTTAGCTAAGTGTTTGCTAGCATGTTTTAGCATGTTTCTAGTATGTTGTTAGCATGTTTAGCACTTGCTGTCACTTTTTTTATATGTTTTTATATGTCCACAACAGTGTTTAACATGTCACTTCCTGTTGCCAGCAGGTGGCGCTATGACTGTAACTGAATATGAGCATGGTCATGTGTTTAGGACAGAACGTTTATTAAAAGTGTGAAGTTTGGGGCAGATTGGACATTGCCTTCTTGAGTAACAACAACATCCTGTTTCATTGAATTAGCATGCTTTAGCACTTAGCTAAGTATTGCTAGCATGTTTTAACATGTTTCTAGCATGTTTAGAAGTCAATGGCATTTTTAACATGTTGCTAGAATGGCATCAACGTGTTAAACATGACACTTCCTGTTACCAGTAGGTGGCGCTATTACTATAACTGAATATTCTCATGTAGATGTGTTCAGGACAGAACGCTTATCAAAAGTGTGAAGTTTGGGGCAGATTGGACATTCCATGCCTGAGTTACAGCAAATTCCTATTTAATTGCAATAATAGCATGCTTTAGCACTTAGCTAAGAGTTTGCTAGCATGTTTTAGCATGCTTCTAGTATGTTGTTAGCATGTTTAGCACTTGCTGGCACTTTTTTATATGTTATTAGGAGTCCATAACAGTGTTAAACTTGTCACTTCCTGTTGCCAGCAGGTGGCGCTATGACTATAACTGAATATGAGCATGGTCATGTGTTCAGGACAGAACTCTTATCAAAAGTGTGAAGTTTGGGGCAGATTGGACATTCCATGCCTGAGTTACAGCAACTTCCTGTTTCATGGCGAAACATCGAAATTTGTCAGGCCGCCGAGGACCCGCACTTCGACGAAAACTCAAGATCTTCGCAATTTAACGTCGCAAAGGCCTGAAGATTACACTCACCAAATTTGAAGATGATCAGATTAAAACTGTAGGAGGAGTTCGTTAAAGTACGAGGCCTGAAAATGGCAAAAACTGCACAAAAATCTGAGAGGAAGTTCAAAATGGCTGACTTCCTGTTGTGTTTAGGGCTACGCTCCAAGAGACTTTTTTGTAGGTATTAGGTAATTACATGTATGTACCGAATTTCGTGCACGTACGTGGAACGATGCGGGAGGCGCACTCCGTTGAACTTTTATAGGTGGCGCTATCGAGCCATTTTGCCCCGTCCAATTCTGAAACCTATATCAGATGTAAATTTTCGCCAGTTCTGACGTGTGTGCAAAGTTTCGTGAGTTTTCGAGCATGTTTAGGCCCTCAAAAATGCAATTCAATGCGGAGAAGAATAATAATAATAATAATTAAAGCTGCAAGCAGCGATGAAAGGGCCCTCGCACCCATGCCATCAACACTCGGTGGCTTTAGGAAGACAGAGCATGGTTGGGAAATGTACATTTAAGGAGGTATATATAGTAAGAGTATGTCAAAGTCAGTTACAAAATGTTTTGTATAATGGTGATAATAGCATGCTTCATGACTCAGCTAAGTGTTGCTAGCATGTTTAGTCTGTTTCTAGCATGCTTAGTACACAATAATTATGTGGTTAGTACTGCATTACTGTGTTAACCATGTCAGTTTCTGTTGCCAGTAGGTGGCGTTATGACTATAACTGAATATGACCATGGATGTGTGTTCAGGACAGAACTCTTATCAAACGTGTGTAGTTTGGTGCAAATTGGACATTGCCTTCTTGAGTAACAACAAAGTCATGTTTCATTGAATTAGCATTCTTTAGCACTTAGCTAAGCATTGTAAGCATGTTTTAACATGTTTCTAGCATGTTTAGAACTCAATGGCATTTTTAACATGTTGCTATAACGGCATCAAAGTGTTAAACATGTCACTTCCTGTTGCCAGTAGGTGGCGCTATTACTATAACTGAATTTGAGCATAGACATGTGTTCAGGCCATGATTCTTATCAAATGTGTGAAGTTTGGGGCAGATTGGACATTCCATGCCTGAGTTACAGCAAATTCCTATTTAATTGCAATAATAGCATGCTTTAGCACTTAGCTAAGAGTTTGCTAGCATGTTTTAGCATGTTTGTAGTATGTTGTTAGCATGTTTAGCACTTGCTGGCACTTTTTTATATGTTATTAGGAGTCCATAACAGTGTTAAACATGTCACTTCCTGTTGCCAGCAGGTGGCGCTATGACTGTAACTGAATATAAGCATGGTCATGTGTTCAGGACAGAACGCTTATCAAAAGTGTGAAGTTTGGGGCAGATTGGACATTCCATGCCTGAGTTACAGCAAATTCATATTTAATTGCAGTATTATCATTCTTTAGCACTTAGCTAAGTGTTTGCTAGTATGTTTTAGCATGTCTCTAGTATGTTGGTAGGATGTTTAGCACCTACTGGCATTTTTTTATATGTTATTAGGAGTCAAGAACAGTGTTAAACGTCAATTCCTGTTGCCAGCAGGTGGCGCTATGACTATAACTAAATATGAGCATGGACATGTGTTCAAGAGATAACTCTTATCAAACGTGTGAAGTTTGGGGTAGATTGTACATTGCCTTCTTGAGTAACAACAAAGTCCTGTTTCATTGAATTAGCATGCTTTAGCACTTAGCTAAGTATTGCTAGCATGTTTTAACATGTTTCTAGCATGTATAGAACTCAATGGCATTTTTAACATGTTGCTAGAACGGCATCAAAGTGTTAAACATGTCACTTCCTGTTGCCAGTAGGTGGCGCTATTACTATAACTGAATTTGAGCATAGACATGTGTTCAGGCCATGATTCTTATCAAATGTGTGAAGTTTGGGGCAGATTGGACATTCCATGCCTGAGTTACAGCAAATTCCTATTTAATTGCAGTAATAGCATGCTTTAGCACTTAGCTAAGTGTTTGCTAGCATGTTTCTAGTATGTTGCTAACCTGTTTAGCACTTGCTGGCTCTTTTTTATATGTTATTAGGAGACCACAAGAGTGTTAAACATGTCACTTCCTGTTGAAAGCAGGTGGCGCTATTACTATAACTGAATATTCTCATGTAGATGTGTTCAGGCCATGACTCTTATCAAACGTGTGAAGTTTGGGGCAGATTGGACATTCCATGCCTGTGTTACAGCAAATTCCTATTTAATTGCAGCAATAGCATGCTTTAGCACTTAGCTAAGTGTTTGCTAGCATGTTTTAACATGTTTCTAGTATGTTGTTAGCATGTTTAGCACTTGCTGTCACTTTTTTTATATGTTTTTATATGTCCACAACAGTGTTTAACATGTCACTTCCTGTTGCCAGCAGGTGGCGCTATGACTGTAACTGAATATGAGCATGGTCATGTGTTTAGGACAGAACGTTTATTAAAAGTGTGAAGTTTGGGGCAGATTGGACATTGCCTTCTTGAGTAACAACAACATCCTGTTTCATTGAATTAGCATGCTTTAGCACTTAGCTAAGTATTGCTAGCATGTTTTAACATGTTTCTAGCATGTTTAGAAGTCAATGGCATTTTTAACATGTTGCTAGAATGGCATCAACGTGTTAAACATGACACTTCCTGTTACCAGTAGGTGGCGCTATTACTATAACTGAATATTCTCATGTAGATGTGTTCAGGACAGAACGCTTATCAAAAGTGTGAAGTTTGGGGCAGATTGGACATTCCATGCCTGAGTTACAGCAAATTCCTATTTAATTGCAATAATAGCATGCTTTAGCACTTAGCTAAGAGTTTGCTAGCATGTTTTAGCATGCTTCTAGTATGTTGTTAGCATGTTTAGCACTTGCTGGCACTTTTTTATATGTTATTAGGAGTCCATAACAGTGTTAAACATGTCACTTCCTGTTGCCAGCAGGTGGCGCTATGACTATAACTGAATATGAGCATGGTCATGTGTTCAGGACAGAACTCTTATCAAAAGTGTGAAGTTTGGGGCAGATTGGACATTCCATGCCTGAGTTACAGCAACTTCCTGTTTCATGGCGAAACATCGAAATTTGTCAGGCCGCCGAGGACCCGCACTTCGACGAAAACTCAAGATCTTCGCAATTTAACGTCGCAAAGGCCTGAAGATTACACTCACCAAATTTGAAGATGATCAGATTAAAACTGTAGGAGGAGTTCGTTAAAGTACGAGGCCTGAAAATGGCAAAAACTGCACAAAAATCTGAGAGGAAGTTCAAAATGGCTGACTTCCTGTTGTGTTTAGGGCTACGCTCCAAGAGACTTTTTTGTAGGTATTAGGTAATTACATGTATGTACCGAATTTCGTGCACGTACGTGGAACGATGCGGGAGGCGCACTCTGTTGAACTTTTATAGGTGGCGCTATCGAGCCATTTTGCCCCGTCCAATTCTGAAACCTATATCAGATGTAAATTTTCGCCAGTTCTGACGTGTGTGCAAAGTTTCGTGAGTTTTCGAGCATGTTTAGGCCCTCAAAAATGCAATTCAATGCGGAGAATAATAATAATAATAATAAATATATATATATATATATATATATATATGTATGTGTGTGTATGTATATATATATATATATATATATATATATATATATATATATATATATATATATAAATATAGCTGCGAGCAGCGATTACGGGCCCAAGCCGGTGGCACCGCAACCCCGGTGCCTTTAGTTACCTAAAGGCACCGGGGTGGCGGTACCGCCGGCTTTGGCCCTCCATCGCTGCTCGCAGCTATATTTATATATATATATATATATATATATATATATATATATATATATATATATATATATATATATATATACATACACATTCATACATATATATATATATATATATATATATATATATATATATATATATATATATATATATATTATTGTTCAAAAGTTTGGGGTCAGTAAGATTTTTAATGTTTTTAGGAGAAGTCTCTTCTGCTCACCAAGGCTGCATTTATTGATTAAAAATACAAACAAAAACAGTAATATTGTGAAATATTATTCCAATTTAAAACAGCTGTTTTCAATTTTTAAATATTTTACATAGTAATTCATTTCTGTGATCAAAGTTGAGTTTTCAGCATCATTACTCCACTCTTCAGTGTCACATGATCCTTCAGAAATCATACTAATATGATGATTGATGCTCAATAAATATTCATTATTATTTTCAATGTTGAAAACAGTTGTGTACAGATTTTTTTTTTTTTCAAAATGCTTTGATGAATGTAAAGTTCAAAAGAACAGCATATATTTCAAATATATATATTTTTAACATTATAAATGTCTTTACTGTAACTGTTGATCAGTTTAACTCATCCTTCATAAATAAAAGTACTGATTTATTTTATTTATTTCCCCAAAAAATAAAATTTTAATTATTACTAACCCAAAACTTTTGAGCGGTAGTGTTTAACGTTACAAAAGCTTTAGATTTCAGATAAATGCTGTTCTTTTGAACTTTCTATTCATCAAAGACTGTACACAACTGTTTTCGACATTTAAAATAATAATGAATGTTTCTTGAGTATCAATCATCATATTAGAATAATTTCTGAAGGATCATGTGACAGTGACGACTGGAGTAATGATGCTGAAAACTCAGCTTTGATCACAGGAATAAATAACAGTTTAAAATATATTAAAATAGAAAGCAGCTGTTTTAAATTGGAATAATATTTTACAATATTACTGTTTTTGTTTGTATTTTTAATCAAATAAATGCAGCCTTGGTGAGCAGAAGAAACTTCTCTGTTATGTGCGCGCCACAGACTGCACGCACGTCCGCTTAGAGTTCCGCCTTTTGCCTTCCGTCAATATTACGTTATTAGAAAAATATTTTTTTAGAGAATCGATTTTTTGACATTTGTGAATCGATTCAGAATCGTCCACGTCCGCATCGCGATGCATCTAAGAATACATTTTTTCTCCCACCCCTAGATTTCATACAACAGGTTAATAAACAGTTACAATTAAGTCACTTACATTTTAGATGCAATGTTGACTGTTTTTGTTCTGTTTCAGCAGCGAAAATAGTTAAACAAAGATCACGGCAGAACCATCACGCATCACGTGTTTTCTCATAACTGAACGATTCAGCATTTTTAACGAATCGGTTGACTCAAAGATTGAATGATCAATCCATAAACATCTGTCTTAATCATGATCGACTCATTCGAACGAATCGTTTGAACGAATGAATCAATGACTCGCTTATTAAGATGGATGCCTGGCGACACCTAATGGCGGTTTAGTGTTGTTTAAAAGCATCATTCTTTCCCACATGTGTGTGATTTGTGTGTGCAACATTATCATTATTTTTCTTACACTATTATATTAGCGATTTAAAAGCACCCACTCGTGTCACACGTCGATTAACCGGTGGGAAAATATCCTCAGACACATACCTAATACATGTATATTTAAATACAATATTGGCCTACCTGGTAAAAAGTTTTATATACTATTTTGATGTCCTTTTGGACACAAGAGGGCAGTATAGCCCTATGTTTGCTTTTTTGTTGAACCAAATAGCACTAAATAGCCTGTTTTAACTTTTTCATTCTTCTTGAATTGCAAAAACAGAATAAAATGGGTTTAGTTGTGATATTTGTATACTTTTATATAGAAATAAATGGTATATAATTACATTTTTAGAAGATTTTTAGTGTTTCCTTTTTGGACATTATTTAATCCCTCGCCATAGCAAAACCGTTTGAGATATTTATTATCCATTCACAATTTAGCATATTTAATGTAGTTTCATCATGTTGAAAAAGTTTGGTACGAATAAAATAAATAGTTTAAGAGGAGTGGCTAAAAATTCAGAGGCTGATTTTGCAAAAAAATCCACATTCAGACCAAAATATCTGACTTCCTGATGGCCAGAGCTATTGAATGTAAATTAGAAAGTTGTCCGGCTTGATGAGAACAATATACAAACTATTTTTTCTTTACTGTAGTTAAAACTAACCCCCCCACTTTTGTCAAAAGCATGTTGAAAGTGACACACTTCCTGCTGCCAGTTGGTGGCGCTATAACTTTGACTCACAATAGCTACATCCATCTGATCGGCCTCTTACCACGAACACACTGCTGAAGTTTCATCAAGATCAGTTAATGTATGCAGAAGTTATTCCACTTCCGTGTTTCTCTTTTCTCGCCATAAATTCGATTCCTCGCCACAGCCAAACCGTTCGAGATATCAAAAATCCGTCCGCAATTTAGCATCCTCAATGTCTTGACTACATCCACACCGAGTTTGAAGGGGGCACGGTGAATTTTCTAGGAGGAGTATTTCACATTCCACAGCAAGCGTTTTCCAAACAACCCATAATAGCCGACTTCCTGTTGGGCTGGCGTAAAACTTGACCGGGGTAAAGTTGTTCGGCCCGATGAGATCTATATGTGTACCGAGTTTCATATTAATTCATGCGAGCGTGTTTGATATATGGATCAAGTTTTAGAACCCCGTTCAAGGGGGCGCTGTTGAGCCCCCCAGCCACGCCCGGGTCCCAGCTTCAGCCCGGCCCTGATGGCCGTGGGTTCTGACCTGTGTGCAAAGTTTCAAGAGTTTTTGAGCACGTTAAGGACCCCAAAAGCCCCTGAAACCTTGATTAACAATATAAAAGCAATAGTCAAATCCCCCCCTCCCCTCACACACACACAGACACAGAGAGGGAGAGAAAATTCTTCAGAAAATCCACATTCAAACCAAAATATCTCTCTTCCTGTTGGTCAGAGATGGTTCATGTAAATTAGAAAGTTGTCCGTCTTGATGAGAACAATACACATACCAAGTTTTGTTGCTGTTGATAAAACTAACACCCCCACTTATGACTAAAGGTGGCGCTACTGAGCCCCTCACCACGCCCGTTTCTGAAACTTTGCACATGTCTACTGGATAATAAATGTGATGTGTCTGTCGAGTTTCATGCAATTTCAAGTATGTTAAGAGTCTCAAAAGCATAAAAAAAGAATATTAAAGTTTGATGCGTTGCCACGGCAACAGTATCTAAGATATCAATAATCCTTTCACAGGTTTACATCTGCCGTGTGTCTACATTGTACACATAAAGTTTGAAGCAAATCTGGTAAAAATAAGACAGTGATTTCAAAGCATTTTAATAGTGATGTACTTCCTGCTGCCTGTTGGTGGCGCTATAACTTTGACTCACAATAGTCACATCTGTGCGATCGGCCTCTTACAACGAACACACTGCTGAAGTTTCATCAAGATCAGTTAATGTATGCAGAAGTTATAACACACTTCCTGTTTAATTTTTTCGCCATAAATTCGTTTCCTCGCCACGGCCAAACCGTTCGAGATATCAAAAATCCGTCCGCAATTTAGCATCCTCAATGTCTTGACTTCATGCACACCGAGTTTGGAGGCGAATCGATGAATTCCCTAGGAGGAGTACATTAAATTCCACAGCATGCGTTTCCAAACAACCCTAAATAGCCGACTTCCTGTTGGGCTGGCGTAAAACTTAGAGCACGAAAGTTGTTCGGCCCGATGAGTTCTATATGTGTACCGAGTTTCATATTATTACATGCAAGCGTGTCTGATTTATGGACAAGTGTTTGGATACCGTTCCAGGGGGCGCTGTCGAGCCCCCCTGCCACGCCCGGGTACCAGCTTCAGTCCGGCCCTGATGGCCGCGGGTTCTGACCTGTGTGCAAAATTTCAAGAGTTTTCGAGCATGTTAAGGGCCCCAAAAGTGGCCGAAAGGTTGACAAAATAATAATAATAATAATAATAATAATAATAATAATAATAATAATAATAATAATAATAATCCTACCGAAAACAATAGGGCCTTCGCCCTTTCAGGGCTTGGGCCCTAATAATAATAATAAACAGAGCAATTCCAAGAGGGTCCTCACACCATCGGTGCTCGGGCCCTAATTAAAGCTGCAAGCAGCGATGAAAGGGCCCTCGCACCCGTGCCATCAACACTCGGTGGCTTTAGGAAGACAGAGCATGGTTGGGAAATGTACATTTAAGGAGGTATATATAGTAAGAGTATGTCAAAGTCAGTTACAAAATGTTTTGTATAATGGTGATAATAGCATGCTTCATGACTCAGCTAAGTGTTGCTAGCATGTTTAGTCTGTTTCTAGCATGCTTAGTACACAATAATTATGTGGTTAGTACTGCATTACTGTGTTAACCATGTCAGTTTCTGTTGCCAGTAGGTGGCGTTATGACTATAGCTGAATATGAGCATGGATATGTGTTCAGGACAGAACTCTTATCAAACGTGTGAAGTTTGGTGCAAATTGGAAATTGCCTTCTTGAGTAACAAAAAAGTCATGTTTCATTGAATTAGCATTCTTTAGCACTTAGCTAAGCATTGTTAGCATGTTTTAACATGTTTCTAGCATGTTTAGAACTCAATGGCATTTTAACATGTTGCTAGAACGGCATCAACGTGTTAAACATGTCACTTCCTGTTGCCAGTAGGTGGCGCTATTACTATAAATGAACATTCTCATGTAGATGTATTCAGGCCATGACTCTTATCAAAAGTGTGAAGTTTGGGGCAGATTGGACATTCCATGCCTGAGTTACAGCAAATTCCTATTTAATTGCAATAATAGCATGCTTTAGCACTTAGCTAAGAGTTTGCTAGCATGTTTTAGCATGTTTCTAGTATGTTGTTAGCATGTATAACACTTGCTGGCATCTTTTTTATATGTTATTAGGAGTCCATAACAGTGTTAAACATGTCACTTCCTGTTGCAAGCAGGTGGCGCTATGACTGTAACTGAATATAAGCATGGTCATGTGTTCAGGACAGAACGCTTATCAAAAGTGTGAAGTTTGGGGCAGATTGGACATTCCATGCCTGAGTTACAGCAAATTCATATTTAATTGCAGTAATATCATTCTTTAGCACTTAGCTAAGTGTTTGCTAGTATGTTTTAGCATGTCTCTAGTATGTTGGTAGGATGTTTAGCACCTACTGGCATTTTTTTATATGTTATTAGGAGTCAAGAACAGTGTTAAACGTCACTTCCTGTTGCCAGCAGGTGGCGCTATGACTATAACTAAATATGAGCATGGTCATGTGTTCAAGAGATAACTCTTATCAAACGTGTGAAGTTTGGGGTAGATTGTACATTGCCTTCTTGAGTAACAACAAAGTCCTGTTTCATTGAATTAGCATGCTTTAGCACTTAGCTAAGTATTGCTAGCATGTTTTAATATGTTTCTAGCATGTTTAGAACTCAATGGCATTTTTAATATGTTGCTAGAACGGCATCAACGTGTTAAACATGTCACTTCCTGTTGCCAGTAGGTGGCGCTATTACTATAACTGAATTTGAGCATAGACGTGTTCAGGCCATGATTCTTATCAAATGTGTGAAGTTTGGGGCAGATTGGACATTCCATGCCTGGGTTACAGCAAATTCCTATTTAATTGCAGTGATAGCATGCTTTAGCACTTAGCTAAGTGTTTGCTAGCATGTTTCTAGTATGTTGCTAACCTGTTTAGCACTTGCTGGCTCTTTTTTATATGTTATTAGGAGACCACAACAGTGTTAAACATGTCACTTCCTGTTGACAGCAGGTGGCGCTATTACTATAACTGAATATTCTCATGTAGATGTGTTCAGGCCATGACTCTTATCAAACGTGTGAAGTTTGGGGCAGATTGGACATTCCATGCCTGTGTTACAGCAAATTCCTATTTAATTGCAGCAATAGCATGCTTTAGCACTTAGCTAAGTGTTTGCTAGCATATTTTAGCATGTTTCTAGTATGTTGTTAGCATGTTTAGCACTTGCTGGCACTTTTTTTATATGTTTTTATATGTCCACAACAGTGTTTAACATGTCACTTCCTGTTGCCAGCAGGTGGCACTATGACTGTAACTGAATATGAGCATGGTCATGTGTTCAGGACAGAACGTTTATTAAAAGTGTGAAGTTTGGCGCAGATTGGACATTGCCTTCTTGAGTAACAACAACATCCTGTTTCATTGAATTAGCATGCTTTAGCACTTAGCTAAGTATTGCTAGCATGTTTTAACATGTTTCTAGCATGTTTAGAAGTAAATGGCATTTTTAACATGTTGCTAGAATGGCATCAACGTGTTAAACATGACACTTCCTGTTACCAGTAGGTGGCGCTATTACTATAACTGAATGTTCTCATGTAGATGTGTTCAGGACAGAACGCTTATCAAAAGTTTGAAGTTTGGGGCAGATTGGACATTCCATGCCTGAGTTACAGCAAATTCCTATTTAATTGCAATAATAGCATGCTTTAGCACTTAGCTAAGTGTTTGCTAGCATGTTTTAGCATGCTTCTAGTATGTTGTTAGCATGTTTAGCACTTGCTGGCACTTTTTTATATGTTATTAGGAGTCCATAACAGTGTTAAACATGTCACTTCCTGTTGCCAGCAGGTGGCGCTAAGACTGTAACTGAATATGAGCATGGTCATGTGTTCAGGACAGAACGCTTATCAAAAGTGTGAAGTTTGGGGCAGATTGGACATTCCATGCCTGAGTTACAGCAACTTCCTGTTTCATGGCGAAACATCGAAATTTGTCAGGCCGCCGAGGACCCGCCCTTTGACGAAAACTCAAGATCTTCGCAATTTAACGTCGCAAAGGCCTTAAGATTACACTCACCAAATTTGAAGATGACCAGATTAAAACTGTAGGAGGAGTTCGTTAAAGTACGAGGCCTGAAAATGGCAAAAACTGCACAAAAATCTGAGAGGAAGTTCGAAATGGCTGACTTCCTGTTGTGTTTAGGGCTATGCTCCAAGAGACTTTTTTGTAGGTATTAGGTCATTACATGTATGTACCGAATTTCGTGCACGTACGTGGAACGTTGCGGGAGGCGCACTCCGTTGAACTTTTATAGGTGGCGCTATCGAGCCATTTTGCCCCGTCCAATTCTGAAACCTATATCAGATGTAAATTTTCGCCAGTTCTGACGCGTGTGCAAAGTTTCGTGAGTTTTCGAGCATGTTTAGGCCCTCAAAAATGCAATTCAATGCAGAGAAGAATAATAATAATTAAAGCTGCAAGCAGCGATGAAAGGGCCCTCGCACCCGTGCCATCAACACTCGGTGGCTTTAGGAAGACAGAGCATGGTTGGGAAATGTACATTTAAGGAGGTATATATAGTAAGAGTATGTCAAAGTCAGTTACAAAATGTTTTGTATAATGGTGATAATAGCATGCTTCATGACTCAGCTAAGTGTTGCTAGCATGTTTAGTCTGTTTCTAGCATGCTTAGTACACAATAATTATGTGGTTAGTACTGCATTACTGTGTTAACCATGTCAGTTTCTGTTGCCAGTAGGTGGCGTTATGACTATAACTGAATATGAGCATGGATGTGTGTTCAGGACAGAACTCTTATCAAACGTGTGAAGTTTGGTGCAAATTGGACATTGCCTTCTTGAGTAACAACAAAGTCATGTTTCATTGAATTAGCATTCTTTAGCACTTAGCTAAGCATTGTTAGCATGTTTTAACATGTTTCTAGCATGTTTAGAACTCAATGGCATTTTTAACATGTTGCTAGAACGGCATCAACGTGTTAAACATGTCACTTCCTGTTGCCAGTAGGTGGCGCTATTACTATAACTGAACATTCTCATGTAGATGTGTTCAGGCCATGATTCTTATCAAAAGTGTGAAGTTTGGGGCAGATTGGACATTCCATGCCTGAGTTACAGCAAATTCATATTTAATTGCAGTAATATCATTCTTTAGCACTTAGCTAAGTGTTTGCTAGTATGTTTTAGCATGTCTCTAGTATGTTGGTAGGATGTTTAGCACCTACTGGCATTTTTTTATATGTTATTAGGAGTCAAGAACAGTGTTAAACGTCACTTCCTGTTGCCAGCAGGTGGCGCTATGACTATAACTAAATATGAGCATGGACATGTGTTCAAGAGATAACTCTTATCAAACGTGTGAAGTTTGGGGTAGATTGTACATTGCCTTCTTGAGTAACAACAAAGTCCTGTTTCATTGAATTAGCATTCTTTAGCACTTAGCTAAGTATTGCTAGCATGTTTTAACATGTTTCTAGCATGTTTAGAACTCAATGGCATTTTTAACATGTTGCTAGAACGGCATCAACGTGTTAAACATGTCACTTCCTGTTGCCAGTAGGTGGCGCTATTACTGTAACTGAATTTGAGCATAGACATGTGTTCAGGCCATGATTCTTATCAAACGTGTGAAGTTTGGGGCAGATTGGACATTCCGTGCCTGAGTTACAGCAAATTCCTATTTAATTGCAGTAATAGCATGCTTTAGCACTTAGCTAAGTGTTTGCTAGCATGTTTCTAGTATGTTGATAACCTGTTTAGCACTTGCTGGCTCTTTTTTATATGTTATTAGGAGACCACAACACTGTTAAACATGTCACTTCCTGTTGACAGCAGGTGGCGCTATTACTATAACTGAATATTCTCATGTAGATGTGTTCAGGCCATGACTCTTATCAAACGTGTGAAGTTTGGGGCAGATTGGACATTCCATGCCTGTGTTACAGCAAATTCCTATTAAATTGCAGCAATAGCATGCTTTAGCACTTAGCTAAGTGTTTGCTAGCATGTTTTAGCATGTTTCTAGTATGTTGTTAGCATGTTTAGCACTTGCTGGCACTTTTTTATATGTTTTTATATGTCCACAACAGTGTTTAACATGTCACTTCCTGTTGCCAGCAGGTGGCACTATGACTGTAACTGAATATGAGCATGGTCATGTGTTCAGGACAGAATGTTTATTAAAAGTGTGAAGTTTGGCGCAGATTGGACATTGCCTTCTTGAGTAACAACAACATCCTGTTTCATTGAATTAGCATGCTTTAGCACTTAGCTAAGTATTGCTAGCATGTTTTAACATGTTTCTAGCATGTTTAGAAGTCAATGGCATTTTTAACATGTTGCTAGAATGGCATCAACGTGTTAAACATGACACTTCCTGTTACCAGTAGGTGGCGCTATTACTATAACTGAATATTCTCATGTAGATGTGTTCAGGACAGAACGCTTATCAAAAGTGTGAAGTTTGGGGCAGATTGGACATTCCATGCCTGAGTTACAGCAAATTCCTATTTAATTGCAATAATAGCATGCTTTAGCACTTAGCTAAGAGTTTGCTAGCATGTTTTAGCATGCTTCTAGTATGTTGTTAGCATGTTTAGCACTTGCTGGCACTTTTTTATATGTTATTAGGAGTCCATAACAGTGTTAAACATGTCACTTCCTGTTGCCAGCAGGTGGCGCTATGACTATAACTGAATATGAGCATGGTCATGTGTTCAGGACAGAACTCTTATCAAACGTGTGAAGTTTGGGGCAGATTGGACATTCCATGCCTGAGTTACAGCAACTTCCTGTTTCATGGCGAAACATCGAAATTTGTCAGGCCGCCGAGGACCCGCCCTTCGACGAAAACTCAAGATCTTCGCAATTTAACGTCGCAAAGGCCTTAAGATTACACTCACCAAATTTGAAGATGATCAGATTAAAACTGTAGGAGGAGTTCGTTAAAGTATGAGGCCTGAAAATGGCAAAAACTGCACAAAAATCTGAGAGGAAGTTCAAAATGGCTGACTTCCTGTTGTGTTTAGGGCTACGCTCCAAGAGACTTTTTGGTAGGTATTAGGTCATTACATGTATGTACCGAATTTCGTGCACATACGTGGAACGTTGCGGGAGGCGCACTCCGTTGAACTTTTATAGGTGGCGCTATCGAGCCATTTTGCCCTGTCCAATTCTGAAACCTATATCAGATGTAAATTTTCGCCAGTTCTGACGCGTGTGCAAAGTTTCGTGAGTTTTCGAGCATGTTTAGGCCCTCAAAAATGCAATTTAATGCGGAGAATAATAATAATAATAATAATAATAATAAACAGAGCAATTCCAAGAGGGTCCTCACACCATCGGTGCTCGGGCCCTAATAACAAGCAGCGATGAAAGGGCCCTCGCACCCATGCCATCAACACTCGGTGGCTTTAGGAAGACAGAGCATGGTTGGGAAATGTACATTTAAGGAGGTATATATAGTAAGAGTATGTCAAAGTCAGTTACAAAATGTTTTGTATAATGGTGATAATAGCATGCTTCATGACTCAGCTAAGTGTTGCTAGCATGTTTAGTCTGTTTCTAGCATGCTTAGTACACAATAATTATGTGGTTAGTACTGCATTACTGTGTTAACCATGTCAGTTTCTGTTGCCAGTAGGTGGCGTTATGACTATAACTGAATATGACCATGGATGTGTGTTCAGGACAGAACTCTTATCAAACGTGTGAAGTTTGGTGCAAATTGGACATTGCCTTCTTGAGTAACAACAAAGTCATGTTTCATTGAATTAGCATTCTTTAGCACTTAGCTAAGCATTGTTAGCATGTTTTAACATGTTTCTAGCATGTTTAGAACTCAATGGCATTTTTAACATGTTGCTAGAACGGCATCAAAGTGTTAAACATGTCACTTCCTGTTGCCAGTAGGTGGCGCTATTACTATAACTGAATTTGAGCATAGACATGTGTTCAGGCCATGATTCTTATCAAATGTGTGAAGTTTGGGGCAGATTGGACATTCCATGCCTGAGTTACAGCAAATTCCTATTTAATTGCAATAATAGCATGCTTTAGCACTTAGCTAAGAGTTTGCTAGCATGTTTTAGCATGTTTGTAGTATGTTGTTAGCATGTTTAGCACTTGCTGGCACTTTTTTATATGTTATTAGGAGTCCATAACAGTGTTAAACATGTCACTTCCTGTTGCCAGCAGGTGGCGCTATGACTGTAACTGAATATAAGCATGGTCATGTGTTCAGGACAGAACGCTTATCAAAAGTGTGAAGTTTGGGGCAGATTGGACATTCCATGCCTGAGTTACAGCAAATTCATATTTAATTGCAGTAATATCATTCTTTAGCACTTAGCTAAGTGTTTGCTAGTATGTTTTAGCATGTCTCTAGTATGTTGGTAGGATGTTTAGCACCTACTGGCATTTTTTTATATGTTATTAGGAGTCAAGAACAGTGTTAAACGTCAATTCCTGTTGCCAGCAGGTGGCGCTATGACTATAACTAAATATGAGCATGGACATGTGTTCAAGAGATAACTCTTATCAAACGTGTGAAGTTTGGGGTAGATTGTACATTGCCTTCTTGAGTAACAACAAAGTCCTGTTTCATTGAATTAGCATGCTTTAGCACTTAGCTAAGTATTGCTAGCATGTTTTAACATGTTTCTAGCATGTATAGAACTCAATGGCATTTTTAACATGTTGCTAGAACGGCATCAAAGTGTTAAACATGTCACTTCCTGTTGCCAGTAGGTGGCGCTATTACTATAACTGAATTTGAGCATAGACATGTGTTCAGGCCATGATTCTTATCAAATGTGTGAAGTTTGGGGCAGATTGGACATTCCATGCCTGAGTTACAGCAAATTCCTATTTAATTGCAGTAATAGCATGCTTTAGCACTTAGCTAAGTGTTTGCTAGCATGTTTCTAGTATGTTGCTAACCTGTTTAGCACTTGCTGGCTCTTTTTTATATGTTATTAGGAGACCACAAGAGTGTTAAACATGTCACTTCCTGTTGAAAGCAGGTGGCGCTATTACTATAACTGAATATTCTCATGTAGATGTGTTCAGGCCATGACTCTTATCAAACGTGTGAAGTTTGGGGCAGATTGGACATTCCATGCCTGTGTTACAGCAAATTCCTATTTAATTGCAGCAATAGCATGCTTTAGCACTTAGCTAAGTGTTTGCTAGCATGTTTTAGCATGTTTCTAGTATGTTGTTAGCATGTTTAGCACTTGCTGTCACTTTTTTTATATGTTTTTATATGTCCACAACAGTGTTTAACATGTCACTTCCTGTTGCCAGCAGGTGGCGCTATGACTGTAACTGAATATGAGCATGGTCATGTGTTTAGGACAGAACGTTTATTAAAAGTGTGAAGTTTGGGGCAGATTGGACATTGCCTTCTTGAGTAACAACAACATCCTGTTTCATTGAATTAGCATGCTTTAGCACTTAGCTAAGTATTGCTAGCATGTTCTAACATGTTTCTAGCATGTTTAGAAGTCAATGGCATTTTTAACATGTTGCTAGAATGGCATCAACGTGTTAAACATGACACTTCCTGTTACCAGTAGGTGGCGCTATTACTATAACTGAATATTCTCATGTAGATGTGTTCAGGACAGAACGCTTATCAAAAGTGTGAAGTTTGGGGCAGATTGGACATTCCATGCCTGAGTTACAGCAAATTCCTATTTAATTGCAATAATAGCATGCTTTAGCACTTAGCTAAGAGTTTGCTAGCATGTTTTAGCATGCTTCTAGTATGTTGTTAGCATGTTTAGCACTTGCTGGCACTTTTTTATATGTTATTAGGAGTCCATAACAGTGTTAAACATGTCACTTCCTGTTGCCAGCAGGTGGCGCTATGACTATAACTGAATATGAGCATGGTCATGTGTTCAGGACAGAACTCTTATCAAAAGTGTGAAGTTTGGGGCAGATTGGACATTCCATGCCTGAGTTACAGCAACTTCCTGTTTCATGGCGAAACATCGAAATTTGTCAGGCCGCCGAGGACCCGCACTTCGACGAAAACTCAAGATCTTCGCAATTTAACGTCGCAAAGGCCTGAAGATTACACTCACCAAATTTGAAGATGATCAGATTAAAACTGTAGGAGGAGTTCGTTAAAGTACGAGGCCTGAAAATGGCAAAAACTGCACAAAAATCTGAGAGGAAGTTCAAAATGGCTGACTTCCTGTTGTGTTTAGGGCTACGCTCCAAGAGACTTTTTTGTAGGTATTAGGTAATTACATGTATGTACCGAATTTCGTGCACGTACGTGGAACGATGCGGGAGGCGCATGGGGAATGTGGGAAAGCTTCACTGCATTATCACTGAGCTGGCATTACTACAGGCTCATCTGATGGGGAATGTGGGAAAGCTTCCCTGCATTATCTCTGAGCTGGCATTACTACAGGCTCATCTGATGGGGAATGTGGGAAAGCTTCACTGCATTATCACTGAGCTGGCATTACTACAGGCTCATCTGATGGGGAATGTGGGAAAGCTTCACTGCATTATCACTGAGCTGGCATTACTACAGGCTCATCTGATGGGGAATGTGGGAAAGCTTCACTGCATTATCTCTGAGCTGGCATTACTACAGGCTCTTCTGATGGGGAATGTGGGAAAGCTTCACTGCACTATCTCTGAGCTGGCATTACTACAGGCTCATCTGATGGGGAATGTGGGAAAGCTTCACTGCATTATCTCTGAGCTGGCATTACTACAGGCTCATCTGATGGGGAATGTGGGAAAGCTTCACTGCATTATCTCTGAGCTGGCATTACTACAGGCTCTTCTGATGGGGAATGTGGGAAAGCTTCACTGCATTATCACTGAGCTGGCATTACTACAGGCTCATCTGATGGGGAATGTGGGAAAGCTTCACTGCATTATCACTGAGCTGGCATTACTACAGGCTCATCTGATGGGGAATGTGGGAAAGCTTCACTGCATTATCTCTGAGCTGGCATTACTACAGGCTCTTCTGATGGGGAATGTGGGAAAGCTTCACTGCATTATCTCTGAGCTGGCATTACTACAGGCTCATCTGATGGGGAATGTGGGAAAGCTTCACTGCATTATCACTGAGCTGGCATTACTACAGGCTCATCTGATGGGGAATGTGGGAAAGCTTCACTGCATTATCTCTGAGCTGGCATTACTACAGGCTCATCTGATGGGGAATGTGGGAAAGCTTCACTGCATTATCTCTGAGCTGGCATTACTACAGGCTCTTCTGATGGGGAATGTGGGAAAGCTTCACTGCATTATCTCTGAGCTGGCATTACTACAGGCTCATCTGATGGGGAATGTGGGAAAGCTTCACTGCATTATCTCTGAGCTGGCATTACTACAGGCTCATCTGATGGGGAATGTGGGAAAGCTTCACTGCATTATCTCTGAGCTGGCATTACTACAGGCTCTTCTGATGGGGAATGTGGGAAAGCTTCACTGCATTATCTCTGAGCTGGCATTACTACAGGCTCATCTGATGGGGAATGTGGGAAAGCTTCACTGCACTATCTCTGAGCTGGCATTACTACAGGCTCGTCTGATGGGGAATGTGGGAAAGCTTCACTGCACTATCTCTGAGCTGGCATTACTACAGGCTCGTCTGATGGGGAATGTGGGAAAGCTTCACTGCATTATCTCTGAGCTGGCATTACTACAGGCTCGTCTGATGGGGAATGTGGGAAAGCTTCACTGCATTATCTCTGAGCTGGCATTACTACAGGCTCGTCTGATGGGGAATGTGGGAAAGCTTCACTGCACTATCACTGAGCTGGCATTACTACAGGCTCATCTGATGGGGAATGTGGGAAAGCTTCACTGCATTATCTCTGAGCTGGCATTACTACAGGCTCATCTGATGGGGAATGTGGGAAAGCTTCACTGCATTATCACTGAGCTGGCATTACTACAGGCTCATCTGATGGGGAATGTGGGAAAGCTTCACTGCATTATCTCTGAGCTGGCATTACTACAGGCTCATTTGATGGGGAATGTGGGAAAGCTTCACTGCATTATCTCTGAGCTGGCATTACTACAGGCTCATCTGATGGGGAATGTGGGAAAGCTTCACTGCATTATCTCTGAGCTGGCATTACTACAGGCTCGTCTGATGGGGAATGTGGGAAAGCTTCACTGCATTATCTGAGCTGGCATTACTACAGGCTCGTCTGATGGGGAATGTGGGAAAGCTTCACTGCATTATCACTGAGCTGGCATTACTACAGGCTCGTCTGATGGGGAATGTGGGAAAGCTCCACTGCATTATCTCTGAGCTGGCATTACTACAGGCTCATCTGATGGGGAATGTGGGAAAGCTTCACTGCATTATCACTGAGCTGGCATTACTACAGGCTCTTCTGATGGGGAATGTGGGAAAGCTTCACTGCATTATCACTGAGCTGGCATTACTACAGGCTCATCTGATGGGGAATGTGGGAAAGCTTCACTGCATTATCTCTGAGCTGGCATTACTACAGGCTCATCTGATGGGGAATGTGGGAAAGCTTCACTGCACTATCACTGAGCTGGCATTACTACAGGCTCATCTGATGGGGAATGTGGGAAAGCTTCACTGCATTATCTCTGAGCTGACATTACTACAGGCTCGTCTGATGGGGAATGTGGGAAAGCTTCACTGCATTATCACTGAGCTGGCATTACTACAGGCTCATCTGATGGGGAATGTGGGAAAGCTTCACTGCATTATCACTGAGCTGGCATTACTACAGGCTCATCTGATGGGGAATGTGGGAAAGCTTCACTGCATTATCACTGAGCTGGCATTACTACAGGCTCATCTGATGGGGAATGTGGGAAAGCTTCACTGCATTATCTCTGAGCTGGCATTACTACAGGCTCATCTGATGGGGAATGTGGGAAAGCTTCACTGCATTATCTCTGAGCTGGCATTACTACAGGCTCGTCTGATGGGGAATGTGGGAAAGCTTCACTGCATTATCACTGAGCTGGCATTACTACAGGCTCGTCTGATGGGGAATGTGGGAAAGCTTCACTGCATTATCTCTGAGCTGGCATTACTACAGGCTCATCTGATGGGGAATGTGGGAAAGCTTCACTGCATTATCACTGAGCTGGCATTACTACAGGCTCATCTGATGGGGAATGTGGGAAAGCTTCACTGCATTATCACTGAGCTGGCATTACTACAGGCTCATCTGATGGGGAATGTGGGAAAGCTTCACTGCATTATCACTGAGCTGGCATTACTACAGGCTCTTCTGATGGGGAATGTGGGAAAGCTTCACTGCATTATCACTGAGCTGGCATTACTACAGGCTCATCTGATGGGGAATGTGGGAAAGCTTCACTGCATTATCTCTGAGCTGGCATTACTACAGGCTCATCTGATGGGGAATGTGGGAAAGCTTCACTGCATTATCTCTGAGCTGGCATTACTACAGGCTCATCTGATGGGGAATGTGGGAAAGCTTCACTGCACTATCACTGAGCTGGCATTACTACAGGCTCATCTGATGGGGAATGTGGGAAAGCTTCACTGCATTATCTCTGAGCTGGCATTACTACAGGCTCGTCTGATGGGGAATGTGGGAAAGCTTCACTGCATTATCACTGAGCTGGCATTACTACAGGCTCATCTGATGGGGAATGTGGGAAAGCTTCACTGCATTATCTCTGAGCTGGCATTACTACAGGCTCATCTGATGGGGAATGTGGGAAAGCTTCACTGCATTATCACTGAGCTGGCATTACTACAGGCTCATCTGATGGGGAATGTGGGAAAGCTTCACTGCATTATCTCTGAGCTGGCATTACTACAGGCTCATCTGATGGGGAATGTGGGAAAGCTTCACTGCATTATCTCTGAGCTGGCATTACTACAGGCTCATCTGATGGGGAATGTGGGAAAGCTTCACTGCATTATCTCTGAGCTGGCATTACTACAGGCTCATCTGATGGGGAATGTGGGAAAGCTTCACTGCATTATCACTGAGCTGGCATTACTACAGGCTCTTCTGATGGGGAATGTGGGAAAGCTTCACTGCATTATCACTGAGCTGGCATTACTACAGGCTCGTCTGATGGGGAATGTGGGAAAGCTTCACTGCATTATCTCTGAGCTGGCATTACTACAGGCTCATCTGATGGGGAATGTGGGAAAGCTTCACTGCATTATCACTGAGCTGGCATTACTACAGGCTCATCTGATGGGGAATGTGGGAAAGCTTCACTGCATTATCACTGAGCTGGCATTACTACAGGCTCATCTGATGGGGAATGTGGGAAAGCTTCACTGCATTATCACTGAGCTGGCATTACTACAGGCTCATCTGATGGGGAATGTGGGAAAGCTTCACTGCATTATCACTGAGCTGGCATTACTACAGGCTCATCTGATGGGGAATGTGGGAAAGCTTCACTGCATTATCTCTGAGCTGGCATTACTACAGGCTCATCTGATGGGGAATGTGGGAAAGCTTCACTGCATTATCTCTGAGCTGGCATTACTACAGGCTCATCTGATGGGGAATGTGGGAAAGCTTCACTGCATTATCACTGAGCTGGCATTACTACAGGCTCATCTGATGGGGAATGTGGGAAAGCTTCACTGCATTATCTCTGAGCTGGCATTACTACAGGCTCATCTGATGGGGAATGTGGGAAAGCTTCACTGCATTATCACTGAGCTGGCATTACTACAGGCTCATCTGATGGGGAATGTGGGAAAGCTTCACTGCATTATCTCTGAGCTGGCATTACTACAGGCTCATCTGATGGGGAATGTGGGAAAGCTTCACTGCATTATCTCTGAGCTGGCATTACTACAGGCTCTTCTGATGGGGAATGTGGGAAAGCTTCACTGCATTATCTCTGAGCTGGCATTACTACAGGCTCATCTGATGGGGAATGTGGGAAAGCTTCACTGTGTGGCCCTGAGGTGTCGGCAAACACACAGACACATGATCTCACAGGGTGGACGGCTATGACTTTAGTGGAGGGGGTGAAGAAGAAAACTGTGAAAAAGGAGAGTACGTTTGTTTGAAGAACAACATCTTGTTGGCATGCAAGTAAAAGAAATTAAAACAAAATGATTTAAATTGTTACATTAATCTAGTTTTGTAAAAAAAAACAAAAACAGGAGAAACATATTTGACAGCAATACAGAATGCCTGAGAGCCTTACAGCGCTATATTACACTATAGTTATATTTTTTTGAATTGTCACCTGAATATTGTGTTTCCTTTTATATAAATAAAGACATTTCCTCAATGAATTGGTGCAGAAAAATCCCCCAGAACGCAGGAGATGAAGTGTTTAAAGCCCACATTGTTCAGGGGGGCGACCCCCAGACCCCCTCTTGAAGGTTCAGTGTGTAAGATTTAGTGGCATCTAGTGGTGAGGTTAGTGAATTGCAATCATCTGTCCAGTCCTCCACTGCCCCCTACCTTTCAGAGAGCGCAGGACAGCTACGGTGGCTGACACAGCACAAACGGAGACAGCAGAGACTGGCCAGTCAAGAAATGAGGTTTCTTTAGGTATATTTATTAAGAAATTATATTTACTTTATTATTCAGTAAAACCACATGTTATTGTGACTCGGCCACTGACAGACAACATGGGAAATGAAAAACAATTTAGGGAGAAATCCTCCAGTTTCTGCACAGGGAGCTTTGCTGTGTCTCTGCTTTCTGAAAACAGCTGACTCAAACAGTCACGCATCTGCACGCATGTGGAAGTAGTGAACATGTGCTATAAACACTTCTGTGCCTCTTCATGGCCGGAGAACGAGTACGGTGTGTTTGAAGAACGCCTGCATGTCTTGAGCCTTTAGCTCAGGGGATTCTGGACGGTGCACAGCACAGTCTTCTGGCACAGAGCTGCAGGGTGACACACCAACCTGTGCATCCGTCCAAGCTTTACACACAAGGTGCATTAGGGGGTTTGTCCATGAAATATATCGGGGGTTTGCAGCATTACTGAAATTGAATTGGCAGCTGCAACAACCAATTCACTGTGTGTTTGATGGTTGTATTAATGTAACTGGCCTTTAATCAGACTCAGAGTAAGCAGAGAGTGCCAGCTTTATGCATAAACTGTTCCTTGAGTTATAGAGAGCATCACATGTGCATTGAGTAACAGGAGGTGGTCTGACAACATTACTTTAATGCTCTGTCCAGCTCATCTGAAGAAAGCACATCAGCTGCAGGCATGAAGCGGGACTCGGCTAAAGCGTCTGCTCTGCTTAGAAGCGTTAATTGTGTCGGAAACATTAAGCAGACGCCTGCAGTAGAGGCAGCAAATGTGTTCGCCAATCCTGCTTTTTATGATTATATTCACTATTCCTTATTCTCGTGTCCGTGAAAGCCTCTGGTACAGTGAGTGTGGGTGTTTTACACATGAAGTAAACACATATAGAGCTGACACACACACACACACACACACACACACACACACACACACACACACACACACACACAGACATCCAAAACATGCTAATAGATGGCTAGATACACAGGTGGATAAATAAGAGATAAACATGTTTAATATAGAGTTTTCACATTCTGTCTGAGAGGCCATGAATAAGCTGCACTAAATAAGCTGCACTAAATAAGCTGCACTAAATCACATGCAAATAATGAACGTTTGTGAACTGCAGTGTCCGGCTCCGCTGCGCTAGCATCTGATGTGAATATACGTGGCGTTGTTCAGCATGTTGGGACAGAGACGGCAGAACTCTAACTGATAGAGCGCACGATACTACGATATTCCTTCAAAAGCAGATCGTGGAGACAGTTTAATCGTCCAGGACCAGAAACCGTGATATCGCACACCCCTACTTGCACTAGCATCTGTGGCTCTGCGCCTTCACTGTGTTTTCCACATGGACCTTTTATCCTTTAAGCACAGAGAATCAGTGTCTAAACTAAGAAAGAAACAAAATACGGCGCATTGAGCCGTCTCAACTGAAAATATCTTGCATCTTAAAATACGTCCGTGTCATTGTTCTATATCAAGATACCAGTAATGTTTCATTCTTGTAAAAGTTGCCTAAATATCTTAATTTAACTAAGGCCTAGTCCTGGCTTAAGCTCAGTAACGTCTGTGAAACCGGGCCTAAGCATTTTCACATTAAGTGCTTTTAAGAGAGTTCCACATGGCTGCAGGGGCTGTTGGGTTCAGTATAGTGACAGTATTTGGCTTGTGTATCCGACTGTTTTACAGGAGCAGGAGGGCACAGTCATACCCCTGGTTTCACAGACAGGGCTTAAGACTAGTCCTAGACTAAAATGTAAGTCTGAGCTGTTTCCACTGAAATAAACTTGCACTGACTGATCTTAAAAATATATCAGTGCCTTTTTAGTTTTAAGATGCACATCGGTAATGTTTTTTTCTAAGCATGTTTATAAAAATTACTTAAATGTCCTAATTGATCTATGGTCTAATCCTGGCTTAGTCTAAGCCCTGTCTGTGAAACCGGGCCATTGTGTTATTGAGGTGTTCTACAGCAGTGTTTCTCAACCGGGGGTACGCGGACCCCAAGTGGTCCGTGGCATAATTGCAGGGGGTCCGTAAAACCATTTAAAAATATATATATTTTAAATATCCTAAATTTATTTTTTAGCTTTATTGTTTAGTATTACTAAAACCAGAATTAAGGTTGAAATTACTAATTATTTTAAATGACCTCATTTATTTTTGCCGCGATTTGCCGCCATTTTACTCAATCCAGTATGTTTACAGCGCGTTGATTTCAGTCAGAGAACTGTCACATAGGGGAGAGCAGCAATCATGGACAGGTGGCTTAAAAAAAATGATGGGCCATCTACCAGCGGGTCTGACACAAGACAGGAAAATTCCAGCCCACCAGAAAAGCGAATTAAAAAGGACAGACCAAAAGAACGTCAATATCAAGACAGTTACAAAATGTTTGGGTTTACTATGACAACGACTGAGCCTCCACTGCCATTATGTTTTCTGTGTGGTGAGGTCCTGTCTAACCACGCAATGAAACCATCCCATTTACAGCGACATCTGACAACGAGACATGCTTCATATGTAGGTAAATCTGCAGACTTTTTTTACAGAAAACTTTCCGAATTTCGGAAAAGTCAAGACACACTAAAAGAGGCAACACAGATGAACAGTTCTTCCCTGCTTGCTTCATATGAGGTATCTTTGCTTGTAGCCAAATCGAAAAAACCATACTCAGTTGCTGAGGAATTAATTGTGCCAGCAGCTGCCATCCTAGCAGAAACAATGTTAGACAAGAAGGCAGCAGATGCAATTAAAACGGTGCCTTTATCCAACGACACTGTATGCCGTCGGATTGATGATATGTCTGCGGATATCCTTGCGCAAGTGGTGGAAAAATTCAAGCGGTCTGACTATTTTGCTTTGCAATTAGATGAGTCAACTGACGTTAGTGGCAAATCACAACTGGTAGCGTTTGTTCGCTTCAAGGACACAGATAATATCACCGAACATATTCTTTTCTGCAAGCCAATGCTGGCCAGAACACCGGCGAGGATGTTTTTAATGTTGTGGACTCTTTTTTCACGGAGCACTTGTTGAACTGGCAGCACTGCTCACATATCTGCACGGACGGTGCAGCATCAATGACGGGGCGCACCCGTGGATTCCTCGCACGCGCAAAACAGGTAAACCCTGGCATTAAGACAGTTCACTGCATAATTCACAGGGAAGCTTTAGCTTCAAAACGTATGTGCCCCAAATTACACGAAGTCCTTAATGATGCTGTTAAAATCATCAACTTCATTAAATCCCGACCTGTAAATGCCAGATTGTTTGAAAAACTATGTGATGGAGCAAATTCTGAACACCAGCAATTATTGCTTCACACTGATATACGCTGGCTCTCAAGGGGAAAAACACTCCAGAGACTGTTTGAGTTACGGGATCAAGTCAGTGACTTTCTCTCTGAGCACTTGCATTCACTTGCACCACTGCTGAAGAACAACAGCTGGCTGGCATATTTAGCTTACCTGGCAGATGTTTTCAGCAGGCTGAATGACTTGAACTTGGAATTGCAAGGAAAAGACACAACTGTCCTACACCTGTATGATCGAGTTTCAGGGTTCATGAAGAAAATTGAGCTCTGGTGTCAGAAATGCCAGAATGGGGATGTCAGTAGTTTCCCTCAGCTGGACATGTGCCTTGCTAATGCTAGAGCTGAAAAAGTGAGCATTCTGCAGACAGTACAGGCACACTTGGACAAACTTTCCTCTGAGTTCAGATCATATTTTCCTGACATTGAGGTTCATAATTCTGCACTTGACTGGATAAGGAACCCTTTTGTGGCTACCTGCACCCAGACCGCTCCTGTTACCCTCCAGGAAAGACTTATTGATTTGTCCTCAGATAGGGGTTTGAAAATAATGTTTTCAGAAACATCACTGACACAGTTTTGGTGCAATGTTGAAAAGGAGTACCCTGATGTTGGGAAACATGCTCTGTATGAACTGCTGCCTTTTGGATCAACCTATCTGTGTGAGGTCACATTTTCAGCCATGGCACACATAAAAACAAAACAGAGAAACAGACTCAGCTTGGAGAGGAACCTTATTGCTGCTGTTGCTACACTTCACCCCAGGATGCAAAAGCTTATTTGTGATAAACAGGTGCAAATTTCACATTAAACAAAAGATTCAAGCAAAATAACATTCAGATGGATGTGTTAAAAAGTTAAAGCCAAATTAGATAGATGGCAGTGTTGAAACTGTTCCATGTGTTGAAAGAGAATGTTGTTCCAAAGAATTGGTTGTAGATGAAGCATGTGTTGTGTAATTTTAATGCAGTAAAATGAAATTTTAGTATTAAAAATTGTAAATTTTACAAAAGAAAGTAACATTCAAATGGACGTTGTTAAAATATTAATCTCAAATTGGACATTAATGGACATGTAATGTTTTACAGAATGCAGTAGAATATTGTTCTGAAATTGACAATGTTGTTGTGATTGATTGTGTAATGTGCTGTGCCATTTCAATGCAATCAAATTAAATGGCCAGATGCAATTCTAGTTGCCAGTCATTAAAAAAAATTTAATTACTTACAGTAACTTGCATTCACTGATATTGCATTCATAGCGTTTAACTGTGAAAATCATTGTGGTTGGAAAGAAAACAGTGGATGGCGGGTGAGAACTGGGGTAGGGGGTCCATGAGGCTGGTTTCAGATATTATGGGGGTCCAATACTCCAAAAAGGTTGAGAAACACTGTTCTACAGGGCCCATGTCATTAAATATAAAAACAATATTTTGTGTCCATAAAGTGTATAGTTTAAATTGATTTAAATCTATTTAAGTTTTGGTATTCAGCATAGCATTTAAAAATACAAATTTGAATAAAAATAAAATCCAACTTTTTTTTCCAATTTTGCAAAAGGAATGTATGCAAAAGATCACAGATCTCATTGCCTTGTTTTGGATCAGGCGTAAAACATAATCAGAGATGGGCAGTATTTCAAATACATTTATTTGAAATGCAAATTACTATTTTGTTTTTAAATGCTTTTGCATGTAAATATATTTAATCTTGGTATTTACATGTATTTTAAATATGCTTCAACTTGTAATTTGTAGCTTTTAAGTATCTTTAGAAAAATGTAATTTGTATTTAAATACATTTAATCATTTTTATTTTGACAATACAAAAATAGTAAGTTTAAATGTATTTAAATTAAAATAAGTTATTTAAAAACAAAATAGTATTTTGTATTTTAAATACATATATTTGAAATGCTACTAATCCCTGAACATAATCAATTTGCCAATGTAAGGGTGTAAACAAAAGAGCACGGGCGACAGAGCATCAGTAGCTGCCTGATGGAAATCTCCAGAAGTGTGTGTTCACCGGACATCGCGAGTCCCCATCGCGACCACCCCTCTATTATTCTTAACTAGCTGAAGTGCGCGGAATCAATTACCAGCCTAGGGCTGTTCGATTCCGGATTTTTTGGAATCGATTCCGATTCCGATTCCTGTTTCTGGAATCGAAAAGAATCGATTCTTGGAATCGATTCCTCACTGTTATTTTCGATTCTTTTCTTTTTTAATACCAACAGCATGTCTAACATTGTCGCGTCTTACCGTGCCACACAGCGAGAAACTCTCTACACCGGGCGTGACAAAGCGACCGTTGCAAATTCATTTGTCCTTCCTATACACGTATTGCGACTTGCGAGTGCTGGTCATAAATAGAACGAGGCATTTACTTCGGGGATTTGTCACGTCGTGCTTCCTGCATCAGGTGTAGACAGTACAGTGTAAAGACTAGGAATATGTTCACCATATAGGCCTACATATGTGGTAGATTTTATTTTACATACATACCTAACTAATAACACACACAAACACACACACACACACACACACACAGACACACACACATAATCGATCTATCCACATACTAAGTGTATACACTTATGTATGTGGATAGATCGATTTTTATTTATTTGTGGTATATATATTTCATCCAGTATCATTAAACTATAGCTAAAATTCCTGTTAAATTCTAAAAGCATTTTGTTCAGGAACAGACTCATGCACACTTTACACATAGGCTACAAACTTTTTAGGCCTTTTAGTTTACACAACTTTTTTTTTTTTTTAGGGCCTTTACACATATAAACTTTTTTTAGGGCCTTTACACATATTCACTTTTTTTTAGGCCTTTACACATATAAACTATTTTACACGCACACCTGCGGCGACACAAATAAAGCACGAAAAGAGCTCTTTTCTGTCTGTGTCATACGTAGGTCACGTGCACACTATAATGTTCATACCGTCTATGTTTCGCACGCACCCCTACACACAAGCACTGTTCCCACAGTAACCATTCCTCCAGCTCACGCGGCGAATGCAATAAATGTAGCCTACTGTAGGTCGCGTGGCCACTATAGTATATTAGTAGTCTGAACTTTATTTCTTTACAGGTGACGTGATTGTGTTGACAGATGAATTCAGCAACTGGCCGCGGTTTGTGTTAAAAAAAAAAATCTTATAGAGGAGTCGATTCCCCTAATGGAATCGATTCCAACCTTTGGAATCGACTCTCAATTCCCAACGCCTCGGAATCGAGGAATCGATTCTTTTTGGAATCGAGTCCCAGCCCTATACCAGCCATTTTGAGACGATGACGACGCGGATAACATCTACGGACGCATCATGGACAAATTAAGGTATAGGTTTATATTTTAATTTTTCAAAGTTGAAAAGGCACTGATTTCGTGGAATGACCCTCATACCAATTAAACTGTTTGCGGCCTTTATGTTTTTAGCTCAAATTTAGTCAGATGGACATAACGTTAAATATATGTCCTTTATGTTGCACAAGGCTTAATTAAAAAAATAAATAAATAAATTAACCTTAATTATTAATTTATAATAATTTTACACTTTTTAATGTATGAAATAATATAACTTCATTAGCACCTTTTGAGATAAAGGTATCAAATCAACTGTACAAATCTCTAAATATTATCTCCTGTCATGCACAAGGCTTATTCGTTCAGAAAATCCCTTTATTGTTTTTATACAGTACTGAAACTATTTTTGATGTTTAATATACGTTGCCCACTTAAATTCATTAAACTCTGACACCGTTTTGAGATAAAGGTATCAAATAACTGTAAAAATCTCTAAATATTATCACCTGTCATGCACAAGACTTGTTTTTTTTTTTTCAGAATCCTTTATTGTTTTTATATACAGTACTGAAACTGTATTTTTGATGTTTAATATACTGTACCCACTTAATTTCATTAAACTCTGACACAGTTTGAAATAAAGGTTTCAAAACAACAATTCAAATGAAATAAAATAAAATAAAAATATAATACAACAATAAGAAAGGTAAAAATTGCAATTACAAAATATGATTACAAATGTACTAATATGGAATTTTCACTTTATTGCTACATTCAGGCCAAAATTGGTGAATTTATTGGATTTAAATGGGTTACATGTATGTGAAGAGCTGAGATGCAAAAGCTTCTAAGTGTTATCTCTCTTTTTTATTAATTTAAATTACATTTATTTATTAGGCTCCTACACTCTCACATAAAAGGTACAGAGCTGTCACTGAGGCATACCTTTATGTATAAAAGTAAAAAAGAAAAGAAAAAAAGAGTACAAACATTATTTTATAATTTTAAAATTACTTTATATTTTAAGTGGGCACAGTATGTTAAATATCAAAAATACAGATTCAGTACTGTATATAAAAACAAAGGAATATTCTAAAAAAAAAAAAAAAAGCTTTGTGCATGACAGGGGATAATATTTAGAGGTTTTTACAGTTGATTTGATACCTTTATCTCAAAAGGAGCTGTCTGTTGTTTAATTAATTAATATTATTTTATACATTAAAAGTTGTAAAATTATTATAAAACCCATAAAGTGCTAATTCCAAAAACAGAGTCTTGTGCATTTACAGGGAAGTTTTTCTGAACATTTTAGTATTGGTTTTATAGTATAATGTCATGTAGTTTAATTGTTTAATTAAGTTAGATGGTTAATTTATTTTTATTTTTATTTAGAAATTAAGCCTTGTGCAACATAAAGGACATATATTTATGTCCATCTGACTAAATTTGAGCTAAAAACATAAAGGGCGCAAACAGTTTAATTGGTATGAAACCGAATGTCTAATGAATGTCAAACATCAAGCTAACTTTACCGCGGTCATGTACCGAGTACATAAATGTTAGTGCAGTCTGACCGTACTGTAATAGGTCTATTTGAAAAGATTAACCCTGAAGGCACATCTGTGCGTATGTGCACATGTGGCCTAATTGTGAGTTAATGAGGTGTACAGTATGTGTTAACGATTTTATTGTGCCTTTGGCACAGACCAGATAAACCCAACCGAAGCAACAGCAGGTTTGAGCGTCGCATCACGAGACTGAGAAAGCATCATGATGAGTGTGCCAGGAGACAAACAGCTAGACAGAAGGTGATTTTAATTTTATTATTTGATCTTATTTTTAATTTACCTACTTTTTACAAATCATCTGATAGAAGAGCAACTTTGACTGAAATAACCACTCGTTACAACCGAGGTATGCAGCAAAGCATTTGTGAAGCCACAACACGCACAACCTTGCGTGCGTTTATTTTTTTTTTCAAAAAAAAGTGAAAAAAGTGAAAATACATTATTTGTATGATTACAGTTGTGCATTCAATTCTTATTCCAGGCAAAAGAAACATCAAGTGTTTGTCCCACCATGCCCTCCCAGGCCCCAGATGATCAGGTCCCATCTCCCCTCAAGCAGGACATACTTAACTTACAACAGATGTGTGAAACAGGATCCTTGGTAAAACACTTATTTATGTATTTTTTAATTCAGAGTTATCGTAAGAATTTGACAACTGACTATTTCTGTTAACCTGAACAGGCGGATTCAAAGGAAAATCCAGACAGTCCTGTGTCTTCAGATGTTCCCAAGCTCCTAGCCAAACAATCACTGTTTACAAAGAAATCAGTGGTAAGTGTTCATTTCATAATGCCCCTTCTTTTCCGCTCCTGCTGGAGATGACACCACCGATACACACCGTAAAACAAACATCAGTTTGGTTGCGCTTTATCTGACAGTGGCCTGTGATACAGGAAACTCAATTAAATTAACATTTGTTTTTCTTTTAATATAAAACACTACGTAGTATGTGTTTAATATGAAACCTTAGTTTCATTACATTAGTGTTGTTAATTTGTAACTTGCTCTTATTCAATATTTAAAATTCAATATCAACTGTTGAGCTGAACTAAAAATCATTCCATTGCAATTCTCTCTTCAACAAATCAATTTATTTATTGATTCTGAGCTTGGTTTTAGAAACGGAGTTAGCTTTAGAAAACACTTGTATTCTGCTTGCTTTTAATTCCTTACGCACATGCCTCACTCAAACCATTTAAAAAAATAAATAAATTAGGGCTGGACCCTTTACTGTGTCATTAATTTGTTAGTCAGAAAAATATTAGACTACCTTAAAAGTATTGCTTAATTTAAGACCTGTGTGTGTGTGCGTTTTATATCACACGCCGCTTCCCGCTCGCGCTGCTCTGTAGTTTACTAAAAGTTTATTAATTCTGAACGTGTCGCGTCTGGCGTGTCCATCTATATTGCAACACTGCACTCCCTTGTGAAGTCGACTGGATGAACGGTTCTCGAAATAATCAAATGCAAACGGACAGACAGACACATAGAGATTCCTGCCTTTATTAGAGAGCATCCTCTCTCCGAAGCTTCGAATATTCGATGTTCATCACTACCGACGCTTCGAAGCTCAAAAAATGGTATTCGGACCAGCCCTAAAATAAATACAATGCAATGCTTTATAAACACAAATTTATGTTATGTAACGTGCATGTTTATTTGCATTGAGAAGGTCATGCTACAGAGTACAGGATTTATGAAAAGTCACAAAAGTCTATGAAAAAAGAAAAGCAAACCTTTAAATAAATTGAGCTTACTGAATCACAGACTACTGTAAGATAAAGCACAACCAAACTAATGTGTTTATGGTGCTTGTTGTCTCTGGCAAAGATGGGGCTTGAATAGACAATATTGTCAGATATCACAGTCAATCAAATATTTTTTACATATCACACAGCCATACATCGCAATACTTGCTTTTTTGTTATATTTATTGATTTTTAATTTGTTGCAATTCAACTTGACTAGCAGTTATGTTTTTATGTCCTATCCCTTTTATATTGTTTAATTTTCCTCTAAAGCAAAAGCAGCAATACTTAAGATACAGTTTTCTTGCAACAAGTTAAGAATGAGTAATATCAGTGAAGTGGGTAAAAAAGTGGGTGTCCCCACATGTAAACTTAGTCAGAGATGGAACATTGCTGTATAAAAATATAATATTTGATTATATGTCTGTTTGTCCAGGACACGGACAGTGATGCAGATACAGTGATACTAGAAGTGCCCAGTTCTTCTGTTTCACCAAGAGCCTGTGATATATCCCAGAGTTAAAGAGGACTGACAGCACATTTGTAAGTTTCTTATCTAACATTATCTAACTGATCATTTTGTCTTAAGTTTACATTTAGTCTACAGTATCAGTTGTATTGCTGAGTTGGTAATGGTCTCATTTATTATCATGTCTATGAGCATTTATATGCATAAGGTCCTTTTTGTCAAAGCTTAAACATAACATTAAGTACATGGCAATTTCAAAGAATACAGAGTTTAATTTGAAGAGTTAAGTTACTTGAAGTAACTTACTACTTACAGATGAATTAGTAAAGTAGTTTTTTTTTCAGTTGTTTTAATGTTTCTTTATTGCAAAGTGGAATTTTTGGATTAATAATAGGAATTTTTCCATTTATAATACTGGGGAGTAGGTTTTTGTCACCAGTTTTCTCAAGGTACACAGGGTGAGTTTATATTCAGTCTTTGGTGTTTATTAAGCTTATAATTGTTAACCTTTTAATAAATCCATAAACTAGATGAGGTAACATAAACGTGCAACTGAAACAATATTGTGTGATATTTATGCTTATTAATACTTATTATAAATTTGGTATTTACAGCTTACAAAGAGCTCACTAAACCTCAGATCCACTTCAGATGAAAGCAGCATTGACAGCGGAGACGAATATGTCCCTAATTCAGAGACAGATTCAGAAGAATCTGAGAGTCTTTCTGACAATATTGATAATGCAGACAAAGAATGTTCTCAGCTTGGAGATAAGGAGACAACGGCTAATCTAGACAGAAACAGCGCTAGTGAGGTTTCAGTGATGAAATTAAAAAAGACCGCATATGGCCAAAGAATGTACAACAAAAAGCAGTATTGCTTTTACTGCTCCAAACCATTCTGTAAAATGGCAAGACACTTGGCCCAAGTTCATAAGAACGAAGTGGATGTAGCAAAAGCTCTTGCTACGATGTAAAAAATGTCAGAATGTTTCAGCACATGTATTCGACAAAATGGAATGAATCGGTGTCTGCCTCAGCCTTGAAGACGCTTAACGAAGCAAAGTGGAACTCTCCTGAACTTCTCCCTTTTACAGAGGATGTTAAAAAAATGCACATGCATCTCGGCAATCAAACTGAACTATACAAAGAAAACCTCAAACTTGAAAAAAGTCAGAAGAACTGGACAAATCTTGCCCAAGTAACTCTGTGTGATGTAATTGTGTTTAATCGCAGGAGAGCAGGAGAAGTTTCGAAAATGAGGCTGAATTCATATCTTTTCCGAAACACATCTGATTTACATTCAGGTGTCGCTGATGCTTTATCTGCAGTTGAGCAGAAGCTCTGTCAACATTTCCAGCGCGTCGAAATAAGAGGCAAGCGTGACAGAAAGGTGCCAATACTCCTGACCCCAAGTATGCTGGACTCCATGGAGCTACACTCTTAAAAGAGATTGAACCTTTGGGGTTCAAAAAAGAACTTTAAAGTGCAAATATGAACTTCTAACTATAAAAAAGGTTCAAAGTTGAACCTATAGGTTCTATAATGATCCACTGATTATTTGGCACATGTTGTCAGTTCATTTTAGAACCTTTGTTGTGGCAGAATGGTTCAAATAAGAACCTGGCCTGTTGTCAAGGTTCCTTTTTGAACCTTAGATGGACTGTAAAAAAAATAGTATTTTGTTATTAGGCCCTTGCTTTGCTATTAGCCCCTGACCATACAAGAATGGAACTTTTAAATTTGTACACATTCAAAGCACTTGATCATTAAAGATGCTCCATTATTGTTGTTCACCTGTTAGTTAAAAAATACTTTGCACAATTATAAGCAAAACTACAGCCCTGAAAAAGATGCCCTTTCAGGAGGATAAATGCAACATTTTTTATAGAAAAGTCAATAAATTATAATTCAGTAAACATTAATCAAAAACAACTTCTGTAAATTGCAAAGTGAACTACAAACTTTTGCCCTTATCATACATGGTTAAATTGGGCCGGGGCTCTCCGGGGCTCAGCCCCGGCACATAGGCCTAAGCCTGCTCGTTTGTGTCCTGATGTGCCTGTTTGCAGTCTGGAAATTATGGCATATAAAATTTGATGAAAGTGATGCTTTTGAAAACATATTTCTGACAATAAATGAAAGATTTTTGAAATGGCATGTCTATTTTGTCTCGGCGGAGCTGAGATGAGAACAATCGGAACACGGCCGTATTCTTGTTCAGCTGCTTAATCTCGTGTCAGTCGACCATGATCGCGCACCGCTCGCGCATGCCATGCGCATCTTAGTCTCGCGTAGCCAGACCTTCAGACTTCTCTGTGCCTTCAGACCGTGGGCGTGACGTCTGAGGCTGAGACTATGCGCATCTAAGTAGGCTACTACTCAGAACTCCGACACGGATAAATGTACGCAGCAATATATAATGAATGTTCCTGGGAGATCAGTAGTTGCGCGGGATGTGGAAGCGCGCAAAAGTTCCAGAACCTTCTACTGCCTTGAAAAAAAAAAAAAAAAAAAACTCACGCTGCTGGCCGCCGCTGCAGCAGCAGATCAATAATAAATAATAAATCCCAATTTAACCCCTGTATATATATATATATATATATATATATATATATATATATATATATATATATATATATATATACACATTTTATTTTTTTACATAGTTTTCTTTTTTCTTTTCTTTTTTTGATACAGATATGGGCCTAATCTATTGAAACGTTGGGCTATTAATTACTCTTGGATTCTTCTAGCTAAAATGACATCCAAGAAGTAATAATATATCAATAATAATAATAATTATTATTATTACCATTATCATTTTTATTATGCATAACAATAATACTGTTCTGATTAGCCTACTATTTTTTTTTTCATATTAATAGTAGCCTAGGCTAATAACATGCATAGCCTACCTATTATTATTATTATTATTATTATTAATAAAAGTTTTGAAAATTGTAACAATGTATTTGTTTCCACAAAAAAAAAAAAAAAAAAATCAGAACACATAAATGTTTAGCCACTTTAATTGTACCAATACTAAATAATAACAATTCATTAATAATTTAATTACATGTTTACATAAATCACAAAATCTTCAATGGTCTGTGCAAAAAAAAAAAAAAAAACGTTTAAACCGTTACTTTGTTGCGCGACTCACGTCACGTCAGCTGATGGACTACTAGAGGATCGACGGAAAATATTTTAGGTAAGTCACAAATAAAATGTCAAAATAACTATAAACCTTGATATCCGCGATAATATAATGAGTGTAGTGTGTCATAAAAAGGTTTGAGCTCATTTTGTGACTCTTCTATCGACAGTAAGATCGCAAAATTGATTGGATTCAGAACATTAAAAAAAGGTAAGAAAAAAACAAGAACAATTTGTGGTTTATATTTGTTTTGTTTGTTTTTACCTCTACCTCCTCATTTTTATTTTAGTAACAATATAGTAATAAAAGGTATTTTAGTTGGATGAAAATAAGCTATAATCTTTTAAATTATTTACATCAGTGGTTCTTAACTAAAATTAATTACTGATTCTAGCTAATTAACGTTATTCAGTTTCATTTTAATTACTAGTTAAAATAAAGAAATATATAAAACTAAATTGAAGATTTTTATCAAACTCCCTAGTGTTATATTTGCGCAATTGCTCAGGGAAAATTACTCCATAGCGCCATCTAACGTACAACCAGTATAACCGTTTTGAACGCAGAAAACTTAACGGTATAACGTTATACATGTATATAATTGGTTGTATTACACATTTTTTTAGGGATAGTTCACCCAAAAATTAACATTCTGTCATCAGTTACTCAAATTGTCAAACCTGTATAATTTTCTTTGTTCTGATGAACACTAAGGAAGACATTTTGACGAATATTTGTAAACCAAGCAGATCTGGGGAACCATTGACTTCCATAGTAGGAAAAAAAAAATACTATGGAAGTGAACGGTGCCCCAGATCTATTACAATTCTTCAAAGTCAGCAGAACAAAGAAATTATACAAGTTATACAGGTTTTAGAAATCAGAGTAACTGATGACAGAATGTTCATTTTTGGGTGAACCAAAAACCTTTATATGCACTGTTCAATTTCTGGTTACAGCCTGTATGGTCCGGGTCAAATTGACCCTAATTGGATTCAATACAATTCCAAAAGATACAAAAATACAATCAGTTACAAATAATTACCTCTTAATATCAATGCTTTCCCCACATTACAAAGAATAAATATATACATTTATGATTTATAAAAATGCTTTGAAAATTGACAGTCTCCGATGCCCATATATGGCAAAAAAAAAAAAAAAAAAAAGAGATTAAAATCAGTAAACATAACAGGCTTGTATATCTCATTGACATTCTTCTACCCATATTAGGTTCTGATCATGATTAATTGTTTATCCCCATATTAAGAAAATGTATGTGATAACACATTGTTCTCTAAATTTTAACACTATCTTTTCTGTAAATAAGGATGAGCACAGAGGTGATTCAGTGGACAATCCAAGATGTGGCTAATTGGTTGACTGCAAACAGTTTCCAGGAATTCATCCCTACATTTCAAGGTTAATCTGACAGAAATGCCCACTCTCTTTAACTGTCCACTATGCAGCAAACAAACATTCTCCCTAATTAAACAGATTCGTCATATTGGCCTTTACCATCAAAATGAACCAAAATTTGAATTCACATGCGGATTGAACGGTTGTGGCAAAACCAACAAAACCTTCAGTTCCTACAGATCACATATTTATCGCAAACATAGAGACCTTCTTTCATTGGTCAGTGAAGAAGAGGAAGCTTGTGATGATGATGAACATTGTAACTCAGAGGAACATACGGAGGACTTTCATGATCTTGAAGAGGAGTTACCTAACACTAATGTGGAGGATATTGCTAACTGCAGAGAGTTTAGAACAGAAGATTTACTGCCAAACCTCAAGCGCAATCTTTGTCTCTTCATTTTGAAATTAAGAGAGAAGCATTGTATTGCAGCCACAGTTCAGTTCAGTATTGTGGAGAGCCTGCAAGTCATCTTTCAGGAGTTCACCACTCATTATGCTGAGATTATAAGATTTCATCTTCAACAACAACATCAAATTGACACTGATGCTGATGACAACTTATCTGAACTACTTGATCAGCAAAATATGTTTGATGAATGCCTTCAACAGATCAGTAGTGAATGGATGCTTGAGCACTATTGTGAAGATGAACTTGAATACATTGCACCTGTACAAATTCCGCTGGATCAAACAGAACGACATGGTGCGCATTTCCAGTACATACCTCTCAAGGCTCTGCTGAGAAAGATTGCTCATAATGAGGATGTGTGGGCAATGCTTAACCAAGAGAAAACACCCAAACATCCGGATGTTATGGAGGACTACACTGATGGAGACCAGTTCAAAAGTTGTGAGCTTTCTTCCTTATCCAATGTACGTCTACATTTCTACATCGATGAATTTGAGATTGTCAACCCTTTAGGCTCTAAAAGGGGAAAACATAAACTGACAGCTGTGTATTTTAAACTCGGAAACATTGATAAGAAATATACATCAAAACTTGAGAATATTTACCTTTCATCATTAATCAGACATCGGTATATTGAAGAAGATCTTACCAACTATAACAATCTGTTTCAGCCTTTGATTGAAGAAGTGACGTCTCTTGAGACAGAGGGAGTGACACTGTCATGTAATGGGGAAAGCAGAAGATTCTATGGCACAGTAGTCACTAGGGATGGGAACCGAGAACCGGTTCTTCTTCAGAACCGGTGCCCAGTGAATCGATTCCTTGGAACCGTTAGCATACCTGCTTAACGATTCCGCTTATCGGTTCCGCTCGTTCAAATGTGACACGACGTCACACACGTGCTGCGTTGTTTTGGTTCAGAACGTATAGCAAACACTATGAGCAAACATGGCATCGAGGCAGAAGCGCTCTGACCGCGTCCTAACTACATGCGACGCGACGGCGCGACACGCGATAAAAAGTATAATTTTCCATGTTAATCAAAGTTTAACCAGCCGCGACACGCGACGATTCTATTTGAAACGGATCCTACAGTATTTTACTGCGACGTCGCGCTGGAACAACAATCTCAAAGTGTGGCAATGATAATATCAGGTACTATTTTTGTGCTTTATTTAATGTTAAAAGCGTGTATAATGTGACTGAATATCATTTAGTGCTCCCAGCTTTGTAGCTGTACAAACAACAATGGATAAGTCACATCAGATCTTGAAATTAAACAAATGGAAACAAAAACGTTCAAAATGTGAAGAAAACCCGTGTATTATTTGACAAAGATTGTTTTAGTAACTCAATAGCCTAATCCAAATGAGCACTGTTAATATTCCAAAAGACACAAGCTCTTCCTAAACTGTTTTCAGTCTGTGTTTTTAGTTTTTATGGCACATAAATGGCAGTTTTATTTATTTTTTTGTCCGGACCAATGAATGTGAAAATTGTCAATTTCCTAATCCTAAGGCACTCTTTTTGATAATCTTTCAAGGCACACAGGTTGAGAAACACTGCCCTAGGCTATAGGTCCCTGGACTTTACTTTGAGAAGTAGCTCACCTACTTTTAGGTTTGTTCTGAGGTTGCTACACATAATTTGTGTATAGCCTACTCTGTGCTGTGTCTTCTGATCAGATATTAAAGCGAGTTAATACAAGCAAATTTGTACTTATTCCCTCACCCAATAAGAATCGATAAGAGAATCGATAAGGAATCGGATCGATAAGCAATATCGATAATGGAATCGGAATCGTTAAATTCTTATCAATTCCCATCCCTAGTAGTCACCATCTCAGCGGACAATCTTTCAGCTCACTCTTTGATTGGGCTGAAAAGAAATTTTTCACATGGGAGAATATGTCGTTTTTGCATGGCCACAAAAGAAGACATCACTACCAAATTCAAAGAAGAGGACTTTACTCTAAGAGACAGTGCTAATTACAGATACCACCTGCAGGCTGTCTGTGAAAATCCTGATAATGGGTCAGTTTATGGTGTGCAGAGAGAGTGCTGTTTCTCATCACTTAACTATGCTCCTACAGTGATAACTCACATGTTTCCACCTGATGTGATGCATGATATCTTGTAGGGAGTTATTCCTAATGCTCTCAGATGGATTTTTCATCAGTTAATCAAGGATAAACACTTCACCCTAGATCAACTGAACTATGAAATTGAAAATTTTTCATATTCTGTAAATGATAAAACATCTAAACCACAAATCTTGACGGAAAGAATGTTGCGAAGCAGAGGTCAAATCTCTGGTAAAGCTTCAGAAACCTGGACATTGTTTCGACTACTACCACTAATGGTCGGATCTTATGTACCTCCAAACATGCATTGGAACTGCTACATCTTACTGTGTGAAGTGGTAGATTTGATCATGGCCCCAGTGGTTAGAAGATCGTGGATACCCTATCTTGAGGAGAAAATTACAGAGTTTTTGGCAACATTTCATGAGCTTTTCCCTGGTGGTGTCATTCCAAAAATGCATTTTTTGGTGCACTATCCTTCACTTATGCTGAAATATGGGCCATTAATTCATTTGTCTTGTATGCGCTTTGAGGCAAAACATCAATATTTCAAGAAAATGTCTACTGTTGTTTGCAACTTCAAGAACATCACCAAATCACTTGCTAGAAGGCATCAGCTGAGACAATGCTGGGAGCAAGCTCAGAAGAAAAGCATTGGATATGAAGTGTGCCATGCCTCAGGAGCTTGTGATGTCCCATCAAACACCCTGCCTTCTTTAGTTTTGGCCACACTGGAATCACAGATTGGAAGAACTCTGTCAAATGAAGTCCTACAAAAAACAAATTCCATCACAGTTAACAATACAGCTTATAAAACTGGAGAATGCAAAGTGATTGACACTGTACACACTGAAGAGATTCCACTTTTTCTCAAGATCAAAGCAATATATGGACACGGTGGTTCGTGGTACATGTTTGGAAAAATACTCTCTCCATTCAAATTTGACAGTCATCTCCATGCATACAAAGTTACCGAAACATCTTGGTGTGCCCTTGAAGTAGGGAAAGAGTTAGCTTTCCATGGACTGGACACTTATAAAAACCTGGAAGGAACTCTTTTGATCCCCTTGCGGCATCGGATTACTAAACATTAGGATGTGTATGTGCATTTATACACAATTCTTAATGCAGTTTGGTGGAAAATATCAAAGGCCTACTGACTCTTGTTGTTTTTACAGAGAATGAAATTGATGGGGACACTTTTGTAAACCTAACTGAAAATATGATATCAAAAATATTTCCGAAAATGAAGGATCAAGTTAAATTTATAAGATTACGGCAAAGCCTAAAGACTGAGATGCCTTCTAAGACCACACACACCAATCATGAGTAAGTATGTTAAAATGCACTGAGTACTTTTTTGCACTTATATAAATAAAGAATATTGCTAGTAGCTAGGTATGTAATCCTTTTCAGATACGTAGCCAAACAAATGATTGTTAATAATTTATTTTTTTAACACTTTTTGGGAGGACTTGAAATATTAAAACCACAGATCAGAATCTTGCGATGGCCAGTGTTACACTCACTTATACTGACACCTACTGGCGTGCATCCGTGCAGCATCATGCAAAAATAACGGTTTACAGTAACGGACGTGACTGTTAAAATGTTATTCGTAGTGACCCATGATAGATTTATTTAGTGTTTTTCATAGAATGGGCAGTTTGTGACTTTTGTGAGATAAACAACATAAAGTAGCACTGGTATTACAAAACATTCAGTGGCACATGCCATCAAATCAAATAACACTTTTAAAAAATATATTAATGACTTTAATTGATATTTAAAAATATTACAAAATTAGGCTATTTATTTAGGATTTTGTGTCACAATTACGTCAATATAGGTGCTCGATTAATCTAATTAATAGCGTATCAGATCATGCTGGTTAGACTGAATAATGGAAGTAAACACTTACAGTCTGCGTTGGCGCACGCGGTGGAATTTGCCATAGGCCTGCAATCACAACGTAATTCAATCACATAACATCGACCGCCCATACAATATCAGTCTGAAACATTCTATGCACCCTATGCCCAAGCTACAGTGGGATGAACATATTACACTTTGACTCAATTATTTACAATAACGCACCACATTATTTTCTACCTTCTTTATGGTGCCGTATCAAACCCGCGAGAATTCAGAGATTAAACCACGCCTACTGGGCATACGCAACACTTGAACAGAACGCTGTATAAGAGTCTTGTTTCTCAAAAAATAAAAATAAAATAAAAATTAGTCTCCTCTCCGGTGTTGAGTTGTGACAAACATACAAAATAACACTTTTCTAATTCACTTCTTTTTCTATAGGACTTCATTTGGTATTTCACATGGGGCAATCTCAACACAGAACTTTGCTCAAACAGTGTGGCCAGCAAATTATCAGCTACCAAAATTTCCTATGGCAATACAAAAAAAACTTGATGAGGAGAGCAGAGATTTTTGTTCTTCAACAGGACGGAGCAAATGGAGATCAAAAATAATTCAAACACTGTTTGATCAGATGTGCACATATACATGGTAATTATATAGCATAATTAATAGCATAATTTTAGAGCATGATGGAGGACAAATTTTTTTTCTCTTTTTTTTTTCAGGTATCCAACAAGTGAACAATACAACAAGGTGTGTTCAGCCCTTGTTGCTAAATACCAATTCTTGAGAGACAGGACAGGAAGGGGATATGTAAGAACATGACAAAGAGTTTTTCAATTTCATAAAGCCTTTAATACTTCCTTGATATTGTTATCTTGAAGGTTATACGTGATTAATTAATATTTTTCAATTCAAGGAGTCATGGCATGAGATGCTTAAGAACAAATTCAAGAAAGAAAGATCACCCTTGGTTGACATTGAAGAGATAAAAAAAGTTCGCAGCAGATTCTGGAAAGTAAAGAACCAGATGACTTCTCAGAGCATCCAACAGACAAGTGTCACCGATAAGGTAACAAATAAAGAAATAAGTATGCCAAATGATACGACACCTTAATGGATATTTACAGTAATGGATGTCTTTTTTATTTTTTTAGACTGAGGATCTATCTGTTATCCAAGACATGCACCAAAAGAGACAAAGGTCTGAAGAGGTAAGAGTCACAAATAGAATAATCTTCAGGATTTAAGATATGTTATTTAGCATACCTATAAGTATGTTTTTTTTTTTTTTGTGGAAAGAGTGAATCGGGAGAAGATGAATACAGCATAGGGATCCACTTGGAGAAAATGAGAACAGAATGCTTGAAGAGGACACCAAATATCCGACTTTTACAAGACTGCATGGCACGGACAAGGAATGAGAGGGCAGACTATGTGAAACATCACTCCACAAAAGAAATACTATCACGATATCCAGCCCTTAAAATCCCCTCAGTTGTGAGTAGATTTGTATTCCAAATTATGACTTCAAAGAAATGAACATTTGCACATTTGAACATTTTTGTTAATATTTTTTTTTTAACAGCTTGTATTAGAGTTTGAAAGCATACTTGATGCAAACATTGAAAAGAACATTCTGAAAAATCTTGCCCTGGTGGCACAGAAAGTTATTAATGAGTGCCACAGAAGAGAAGTCGGGGTGGATATTTGTGCTGAGTTGGCTGAAGCGAAAAAAACCCATATTGAATTGGCACACAAAGGTAATATATATAAATGAAAATGTAATCAATTTGTTTTTAGTAAATACAATTTTGCAATTAACACTAAACTACCCATATTTTTACAATTTTACATTTAAGGTCTCTCAATGGCTGCTGCTGTCCTGCTGCTTCCACTTTTATTCAAAGAGACTCCAAGATCTCTATATCTTATCAATGAGGTATAGTATACTTAAAAAAATAGTTTTGTATGCCCCATCTCTTTGAATGTGTGCAGGTTCCACTATAGAGTGGTGCGGGTATGACGTCAAAACCCCACACCCTGGTTCCCTCGAGATTATATAGAATTTATAATGGGGGTTTTCAATTTATTAGTAAAATAAAGCCTGTGGTAAACATAATTTGACAACATTTTGTCACCCATACCGAAACCGTGAATTTTGAAGCAATTTTCATTTTTGGAAAAATATGTTTCTAATAATTATATAAGACTATATACGACAATGTGCATATGGAGTTTACAGTGTAAAACAAAATGTTAAAGTATCATCAAGTTATGTTAGCACAGGCTTTATTTTGCTCATATATTGAAAACCCCCATTATAAAACCCCATTGGAAACTCTCAAAGGAGCCAGTGACAAATGACTCTTCTGTGTTCTGATGTCATTCTGATGCACCACTCTACATCACCAGCAACATCGAGGGAGTAAATGAGGAGAGCATTTTGGGGGAACTTTTCCTTTAATGGTGTCCTATAAATTTGTGTATAATTTAAATTTATCTAAATGACCAATTCTTTTTTTAGCTTTTTGAAAATGTTTGAAAAAAATTATAATCATAAATGGTATTTTAACTGCTATATATAATTATGCCTTATATAGCATTATCCTTTCTTTGTTTAGGAACCCCGTACACCCAACCCTGTGCTGTACATAAAGGGACGTGCCTTGGTTGAAGAGTCTCTCCTAGAAATATTGATGGAAGGGGAGAAGGTCTGTGAAGTGGATGATCTGACCATGGCTCTTGTTGTTCTGATGGCAATACACTTCATCTTCAACATTGAGTATGCTGCAAAGATGAGAAACACCCTGAAATTTGTTGAAAAGTTTTTAATGTGCCATAACGCAGAAACCAAAATACCACCCACAGTGATTAAAATGGCCAATTTCTTGTTTGACTGAATGTGTGTGTGTGTGTGTGTGTGTGTGTGTGTGGTGGGGGGGTGGGTAAATACATGATGTAAATACATGGAATGAGTTGTTGTGAACTTTATATTTTGAAATGTAATATTCTATATTCTCTATATTCTATTCCAGTTTTAATAAGTCTTCATTTGTACTTTCTGTCCTGTGTTCAAATTTGTATATGCCTATATTAAATAAATATTGCAAGAAGAATAATAGGTTGTGTCTGTGTTGTGAAATGGGATTAAAGTAGTAATGTATAATAATAATAATAATAATAATAATAATACATATATACATACCAAAAGTGTGTCCAAAAAGGTTCAAAATGGAACCCAGGCGGTTCATTAATGCACCCTTAAGTAAAGGTTCCAATTAGAACCTTTCCAAAAAGGTTCAAAAATGAACCTTAAGGTTCCCCCACAGTTGCAATTTCCAGGAACCTCAAAAGGTTCATTTTTGAACCTTTTCTTCTTAGAGTGTACTTGTGAAGAATCGTCAAGCCTGTGGCGTACTGGATGAACATTTCTTTTTTCCGCTATACCCATGACTGAGACGTCACACTACAAAGGCACAGATTGCATCCGGAAGGTTGCCCATCAGTGTGGAGCCAAACATCCAAAGACTTTATCATCCACAAAGCTGCGAAAACACATTGCAACGCTCTCTAAAGTCCTGAATCTGAAAGATACTGAGTTGGACCAATTAGCGGATTTCATGGGACATGATATAAGGGTCCATAGAAAGTTTTACCGGTTACCTGAAGGAACGTTACAGCTTGCAAAGATCAGCGAGGTGCTGATGGCCCTTGAACAGGGAAGAGTATCGGAATTCAAGGGGAAAAACCTTGATGAAATGAACATTGATCCTAATGGTGAGAAAACATGACATTGTTGCTCCTACACATTTTATATTGCCACTGTTCAGTTCTATTACAAAGAAGCATGGAAACAAATGCTTTTCTACATTATTTTCTTTTTTGCAGAGCAAGTGAATGTAGAAACTGAAGCTTCTGAAAGTGAGGATGAAGAAAGTGAGAGTGAAATGCCACCGCCGTCAGTCCTCTTTAACATCCATAGGTAAGGTCATCTGTGATTTGATGTGAATTCCTTCATTTACCACAAGTGACATATTACGTTTGTGCTTTGGTTGGGTTTAATAATAAGTGTTTAGATTTTGCTATTTGTATTATAAAGTATCTGTGGCTGTCCCTGATATGCTTGTGTGACCTAAAACAGGTCTGCAGTCACCTGACTCACAAAGCAGGTAAGGAACTTGGTGTCATTCTCACCAAAGCTGTGCCACTGAATGTTTAATGGTCACATGGTTTCATCAGTTCACCGTATGCCTCCTAGAACAGTCGTGTTCCACCACTAATGGTTCATTTCTGCTGTATCCTGTCTAGGGTTGGGTATCGGCTGAATTTTATCGATTCCCAGTTTCGATTCCAGTTTAGTAAAAAAACAACCACAAAAGTCAAACATTAATATATCACACATGTTTATTTTCAGTGCTTGCTTGCAACATATTATTTTATTACAGGGGTTCTCAACTTTTTATACCAGGGCCCCCCTTCTTTTCAGGTAAATTTTGCAAGGCCCCCTATGCCTGACATTTCCTCTAAAGGTGTTTATTTTTTAACCTTTTTTATTAACTAAAACATTTGTTTTGCCTTTTTATTTTTCTCCTGCATGTTATAAAAAAAAAAAAAATCAGACAGACTTTAAATTAAAGCTATACTTTTGCATTTAAAAGAAAACCCTCTGCTCTAACTTTTTAACATGTATATCCATACACAGATTTTAAGCACCTAAATTATTTAATTCAGACATTCTTCACAACTTCATAGTACTCTTTCTTAAGTGACTGAATATCTACTGTTTGTATTTATTATAAAATAAACAAATGAAAAATACAGTAAATGCATTATAAATCTGTTTATGATATGTGCATAAACACCACTGACCCTTACAAGATCCACCTCTATGGGTGAGCATCCATTATAACATGCGATTTATCTTGTAGACTGATGTTTACATTACCACATAAGGTCCTGGCAGATCACTAGATGAAAAAATGCACCCAGGAATCGAAATTTTAATTTTATAACAAGTATCCGATTCTTTATCTCAAGTATCCGATTTTCGATTCCCAACCCTAATCCTGTCTCCCACCCACTTCTCACTGGTCACCTCTGCTCTACACTGAGCTCTGGACAGAGCTATGTGTGGACACACTGTCCTCTATTCACCAAACCTGCTCACTCAACCAGCCTCACCCATGGGTGATTGGCACCATCTGAAAGTAGTAATTGCTTTTTTTTTTCTTGACTGAAAAAAAGGGCAACCGTTAGTAACTAGTTCCCTGCTCATCACTTCCATCATTTGCTCACTGATTTGTGCCCATCCTACTGCATGTCCTCTGGACCCCATTCTTACTAGCCCTAACTTTTACCATTGTGACAACAATCACACGTGATGTTTCATTTTTTTCTGGAACATTTCCTACAGCATTCAAGCAGGCTTTGGCAACTCCCCTGCTCAAAACCTTTCCTTAGTTCTTTTAAAGCTGAGAAGATAATGTCGGGGGTCACTATCCTATTGTCTGATGCTAATAATGGTGTAAAGTTCTTAAGTCTTATTTTCTTCCCTTCAGAGGAATCTTCAGTTGGCAGCAAGTCTTCGAGTCATCAGGCCCCTTCAGCATCTACAGGTAAAGTCAAACCTTTTCTTTTCAATAATGATGATTAATAATCATCATTATTGAAGCTTTTGTTTACAGTGAAGCAAAATTTTGAAATGGTTGTTTTATCTTCCAGAAGAATGTTCCTCCTCGGCAAAGGAGAGAGAGAGTCCTTCAAGTTCAGGTAAAGAGTTAGGACTGCACTGCTAACTTGCTCTGCTCTCTGATTGGTTAGACGGCCTAGTCTGTTGTGATTGGTTATCCACACAAATGAGTTCAAGGGTGCTTTTCATTTCTTATTTTAGCATCCTCGTTCCCTTTCCTCGCGAGAGAAGGATTTAAGGAAAGGAAATGAGGACGGAGGAATCAAAGGAGGAATATAGGAATATTCTTGACCACTCAAGCGTCATCAGCTGCGCTAAAGGGATCTGCCCATATGTTGTTAAAGTTAGTTATTTAAGGCATTCATAATAATTATTAACAAAGCAAGATGCCCAGTTTAAATATATGACATTATTTACACTGCAAAGGGAAAATATAAAGGTAAATTACTATGACATATCTGAAGGGGGAGGAGTGCGTCACGTTTAGTCGATAAAACACTTCCGCATAGGATAGACCCACGACTCAAGACTCCTCTGGAAGCCTCCTCACTCCTCGATCCTCGCGGTGCAATTAGAGAATTGAGATGTCCTACAAGATGGCTGAACTCGATCGGTTTCCGGGTCATAGGATGGAGGACGGAGGAAACGAGGAATGATATTGACAAGCACCCATAGTGTCTGGGGCTTTAAGGTTTTGTGGGATGTCCATGCAGAACGTAGGCAGACATTATGCGAATCTGTTACCTTTTGGCCTCTGAACTCTGCGAAATAGGATTCAGTCTAAAAACGACTTAAACAGAGTCAACTTTTTCTTTATTGATGATGTGTGGTCAGTATACATTCACATACAGCCACATTACACATTTTCAAAAATCTGTGATGGAGATTGTTTTAAAGTGCTCCTGTTAATCTAGTTAAATGTACAATTTTCTTGTTATTAACCTATGTCTTGGTGACCTAGCTAGGAGCTACATTGTACAGAAAGTAAAATCTCATAGGTCTCAAGAGTAATGTCTGGTACTCCTCTACTTGGTATTGAATGCAGATGTTCTAGTGTACATTACCTCAGTTGTTTACTCTACACTCAGCCTTTTAAGGTAAGGTGAAACACTGTCTCTTGAAAGTTGAGGTAAAATTACTGTCATTTTTAGGTGTCAAGATGCCCAAAAAGAAAGTGGACAGAAGAGGAGGTGAAGGCAGTCGAGAACAAATTATTGGACTGCATCACATCTGGCAGGGTACCGGGGAAAAGGCAGTGTGAAGACTGCATCAGGTCAGCGCCGGTATTACTCAAACACAGAACCTGGGAATCAGTCAAGTTCTAGATCAAGAACCGAATCACAGCATTCAAGAGGGAATGTGAGAAAAGAAAAAAGAAATAATCATGTCTCAGGTCAGTTTTTCTTGTTCAGGAAAGTCAAGCACTAGGTGCTAAAAGATCATTTTTTGCTGTTTTTGTTCGAGAAGTTTTTGCACTTGTATTTGTACAGTGAGATCTCTTTAAAGTTTTTGCATTTGGACTTCTCTTCTCTTCTCTTCTCCTGAAAAAAAAAATTGTTATAAGGAAAATTGAGTTTAACCTGAAGAGTATATTTGAAAAACATAACTCTGTTTTTGACAACTTTCAACAAAAAACATCCATTGTGCATTACAATTAATGTGTCAAACTATAGTTGGGTTATTCTGACTAGGTTAAAGAAATACAGTTAACTAACACCACAACATGATTTTTGAAAATAAAATAAAAAATGGAATAATTTGTTTTTGCAAAAACTTTATTGTCGGTTTAGACAAAAGAACTTTAGTCAAATGTGTTCAATATTTCTACTGTTCAACTGCTGCACAAAGCCAAAATGTTTGTCAAATAAGAGAAATGACAAATAAAGTTTAGTCAGAACTACTTTTGTCAAAGAACAATTTATTTGAATGCAATTGATTTGGATTTGAATGTATTTGCAATACGGATGTGATTAGTGGTAGCTAGGTTTGCCTACTGCAGAAACGAAACAGTTGTGCTTATATTCAAGATTAAGGTCCAAGGAAAAGAATATGCTACTCAAATGTTATTTCTTTCTCTCTTTCTCCATTTTACAACATTAGTGAAAGATGGCTTACCTTATTAGTCACGTCCAACGTAGATTGCATGTTTTCTTGCACGGCTGGATGTTGTACTCAAGAAAAATAATCACATTGTTTGTATTTGCCAAAACTGATTTCCTAAAATGAATACAGGCAGAATTGGTCTTAGCGCAAACATGGCTTACAGTGAGGTGGGAGCGAGGAGTTGTCAGTGGATTATACAGCCTTCCTCAAACAGTTCTGATAACAGTTCTGATTTTGATAAAGCATACTGCATGAGGGGGGCTGTGACTGCATGATGACAGGTGTGGTGATCAGCACTGCTGCAGTTTTATCAGTCACTGGTTAGCAGTCAAGGGAGGGCACATACAGGACACAAATTAAGCCCAAAATACGGGATATCCCGGTTAGTACGGACTGGTTGGCAACCTTAGTGGTAGCTGGGAGCACCTGTTGATCTGTATGATGTTAATTTAAGCAGTTTGGGGTGAGGTCCCCATTGGTAACCTTTTAAACACACACAGTGATGTCATTAATTAGCATATGAAAACATTACGTCACAGGTCCCCTCCAGGACCTTCTACCTGACGGGGTCCCCAGCAGTTGGTAAAATTTCAGGTCAGTCTTCTGGGGCTCAGCCTCAAGATTACAAGTGATAGCTGCTATAACCGTTGTAAATGGAGTGTGGATCAGTTTCTGCCTTGTCTATAGACCACTCAGAAAGGGTGGTTCCCACCAGGCTGCATGTAGTCATGTGTCCCCACCCAGTAGCAAAAACAAGTGTGTGTGTGTGTCTCACCGCTGTGTCAGACCGGCACTGTCCTCCTGCACACCAACACACACACTCAACATCTTCAACTCTACTTATAACACACTCCTGTATACAATACTGGACAGAAGCACACACTAAAGAAGAGCAGGGACTTCATGTTTTGATGTTATCACATTATTAATTCACAGACACAGTATAGCTGTTATCTGCATCCCTGGCTAAACCCTGGCCCTGTCCACAAGCTCAGCTGTCCCAGCGGGCCCTGGGTCTCCGTCATGGGGGACTGGAGCGATCAGGCGTCCACATCTCCACTGGGGTGAGGCAGCGCAGCACCAGAGGCAGAGAGGACTGGGCTGGACTGGGAAGCTGAGAGAGAGCAATGGGCACAGATGCATTACTGCCTAAAACAGGTTCAAAACACAATGAGTCTAACATTGACCTTCCCTGAGAAAAGAGTCCGCAAACATCATGTCAGTGCACATATACAACAATATAAATGATGGAAGCAGTTCAATCCACTAAGCTGCAAAAGCAGAGTTTATATGTAAATCTGCACCTTACCCATCATGCAATAGAGCAGTGCCTCATTTCTCTCATTTAGATGCTGAAGATACACTACATCTGCACAAATACAGCTGGGCAATGTTCATTTCTCTGCCGGAAGAAAGGGACAGATTACACTTCTACTTTATCTTTGAGTAAGAAGATCTACACGCAAGCCGAGTTGGTGAGCATCATCTTAGTGTGCCATCTACCGGCGTGGGTGTGTGTGGGCGCTGGCGCGGTCTGACTTCATGAAGCACTTCTAAAGCAGCAAACGCTTGTGTCTGATGCACGTTTAACTGACTACACTTGTGTTCAGGCTGATGTGCTGGTTTGCACTAGGGATGGGACGGTATTAAAATTTCATATCACGATTATAGTGACCAAAATTATCGTGATTATCAATATTATCACGGTTTAGTAAAAACGAGATGAAAGTGTTCAAAAAGAACTGATGCTCA